>NW_016812252.1:339970-343290 GCF_001698545.2 Rhinopithecus bieti | reverse complement strand
GCTAATTTTGTTTTATATTTTGTACAGATAGGGTATCACTGTGTTGGCCAGGCTGATCTTGAATGCCTGGGCTAAAGCGATCCACCCACCTCAGCTTCCCAAAGTGCTTGGATTGTAGGCATGAGTCACCATGGCCAGAAATAAGAATCTCTTTTTTTTTTTTTTTTTTTTTATGAGACAGAGTCTTGCTCTGTCACCAGACTGAGAGTGCACTGGAGTGCAGTGGCATGATCTCAGCTCACTGCAACCTCTGCCTCCTGGGTTCAAGTGATTATCCTGACTCAGCCTCCCAAGTAGCTGGGACTACAGGCACGTGCCACCACACCCAGCTAATTTTCGTACTTTTAGTAGAGATGGGGTTTCATCATATTAGCCAGGCTGGTCTCAAACTCCTGACCTCGTGATCACCTGCCTCCGCTTCCCAAAGTGCTGCGATTATAGCGATTATAGGTGTAAGCCACCCTGCCTGGCCACTTTTTTTTTTTTTTTTTTTCCTGAGGGAGAGTCTTGCTGTTGCCCAGGCTGGAGTGCAGTGGTGCAATCTCACCTGCTCACTGCAACCTCTACCTCCTGAGTTCAAGCAATTCTCCTGCCTCAGCCTCCCGAGTAGCTGAGATTACAGGCACCCGACACCATGCCCGGGTAATTTTTGTATTTTTTTAAATTCAGAGTTTCACCATATTGGCCAGGCTGGTCTTGAACTCCTGACCTCAGGTGATCTGCCTGCCTCGGCCTCCCAAAGTGGTGGGATTATGGGTGTGAGCCACCACACCCAGCCAATAATAAGAAACTTGAGAGATGAGATCATCCTGGATGTAGGATGGGTCCAAACCCATTGACAAGTGTCCTTATAAGAGAAAGGCAAAGAGAGATATGACACAGAGAAACATAGAGAGGAGGGTAATGTGAAGAAGGAGGCAAAAGTTGGAGTGATACATCTACAAGCTGAAGAACACCAAAGATTGCTGCCTCTGTTTCTCCACTTCTTCAACTGCCTTCAAAAATCAGCACAAGGGGCTGGGCACAGTGGCTCACGCCTGGAATCCCAGCACTTTGGAAGGCCAAGGTGGGCAGATCACCTGAGGTCAGGAGTTCAAGACCAGCCTGGTCAACATGGGGAAACCTCATCTCTACAAGAATACAAAAATTAGCCGGGCGTGATGGCAGGTGCCTGTAATCCCAGATACTCGGGAGGCTGAGTCAAGAGAATCGCTTGACCCCAGGAGGTGAAGGTTGTAGTGAGCTGAGATCACGCCACTGCACTCCAGCTTGGGCAACAGAGCAAGACTGTTTCAAAAAAAGAAAAAAAAAAAATTAGCACAAGGCCAGGCATTGTGGCTTACGCCTGTAATCCCAGCACTTTGCAAGGCCGAGGTGGGCGGATCACCTGAGGTCAGAAGTTCAAGACCAGCCTGGACAACATAGCAACCATCTCTACTTAAAATACAAAAATTAGGCAGGCATGGTGGCGCGCACCTGTAATCCCAGCTACTCAGGAGGCTGAGACAGGAGAATCGTTTGAACCCAGGAGGCAGTGGTTGAAGTGACCCGAGATCACATCAATGCACTCCAGCCTGGGTGACAGGGTGAGGCTCTATCTCCTAAAAAAAAAAAAAGACCCAGTCACATGTGCTAAGGCCATCAGTCTTGGGAGGGAAAGGACAGAAAGTAAAAAGCAGATGGAGAACAGAGGGGAAGAGGGAAGGGTGAGCAGCAGCCACTTAAAAGACAAATTCTGCAACAGAAAATTAAACTTAAGGACCAGATGAGAGGGCAGTGACATTGGATGGGGAGGGTGAAGCAAAAACCATTTTTGATTTCTGTCTTTTCTTCAGGCAAGGTAATTTCACAAATGCCTGATTACTGCTAATATCACTTACAAATATAGAATGTATATGTGGCTTTAAAAGGGCTACCTGTGGACAGGGCACAATGGCTCACACCTATAATCTCAACACTTTGGGAGCCATAGGCAGGAAGACCTTTTGAGTTCAGGATTTCAAGACCAGCCTGACCTTGAACTTGAAACAGAACTAGCAGAACTAGACCCTTTCTTTCTTTTTTTTTTTTTTTGGAGACAGAGTCTCTCACTGCGTCACCCAGACTGGAATGCAGTGTCATGATCTTGGCTCACTGCAACCTTTGCCTCCCAGGTTCAAGCCATTCTCCTGCCTCAGTCTCCTGAGTAGCTGGGACTACAGACCACGTCCGGCTAATTTTTTTGTAGTTTTAGTAGGGGCGGGGTTTCACCATGTTGACCAGGCTGGTCTTGAACTCCTGACCTCAGGTGATCAACCTGCCTCGGCCTCCCAAAGTGCTGAAATTGCAGACGTGAGCCGCAGAGCCCGGCCTTTTTTTTTTTTTCTTTTTTTTGAGACAGAGTCTTGCTGTGTCACCCAGGCTGGAGTGCAGTGGTGCCATCTTGGCTCACTGCAACCTCCGCATCCCAGGTTCAAGCAATTCTCTTGCCTCAGCCTCCTGAGTAGAGTAGCTGGGATTACAGGCACATGCCACCACACCCAGCTAATTTTTGTATTTTTAGTAGAGACAGGGTTTCACCATGTTGGCCAGGTTGGTCTCGAACTCCTGACTTCAAATGGTCCGCCCTCCTCGGCATCCCAAAGTGCTGGGATTACAGGCATAAGCCACTGTGCCTGACCGACCCTCTGTTTACAAAAAAATTTTTTTTAATTAGCTGAGTGTAGTCACATATGCCTGTAGTCCCAGCTACTAGGCATGGATAGCTTGAGCCCAGGAGTTTGAGGCTGCAGTGAGCTATGATCATGCCACTGCATTCTAGCCTGGATGACAGAGTAAGACCTGTTTCAAATAAACAAACAAACAAACAAACATCAACCAAAAAAAGGGCTATCTGGGCCGGGCATGGTGACTCACACCTGTAATCCCAGAACTTTGCGAGGCCAAGGCAGGTGGATCACTTGAGGACAGGAGTTCGAGACCATCCTGGCCAACATGGTGAAACCCCTTTTCTATCAACAAAATACAAAAAATTAGCTGGGCATGTTTGTGCATCTCTGTAGTCCCAGCTATTTGGGAGGCTGAGGCATGAGAATTGATTGAACCCAGGAGCAGTGGTTGCAGTGAGCCAAGATCCTGCCACTGCACACCTGGGCAACAGATTGAGATTCTGTCTCCAAAAAAAAGAAAAAAAAAGGCGGGGAGGCTGTCTAGGATCAAACGATCCAGTCTCATCATATTTGTCTTTTATCTACTGCTGCCTCCCCAGGACCAAGATTAGTGACTGACAAATAGTAGATGCTTAGTAAATATTCTTTTTTTTTTTTTTTTTTTTTTTTTTT
>NW_016812252.1:325062-337877 GCF_001698545.2 Rhinopithecus bieti | reverse complement strand
TAGCTTTTTGTATTTTTTAGTAGAGACGGGGTTTCACCGTGTTAGCCAGGATAGTCTCGAACTCCTGACCTCGTGATCCGCCCGTCTCGGCCTCCCAAAGTGCTGGGATTACAGACTTGAGCCACCCCGCCCGGCCGGCTAATTTTTTTATATTTTTAGTAGAGATGGGGTTTCACAGTGTTAGCCAGGATGGTCTCGATCTCCTAAACTCGTGATCCGCCCACCTCGACCTCCCAAAGTGCTGGAATTACAGGCATCATCAGCCACCGTGCCCGGCCCTGAATGAATTTTTATAGCTGAGGAAAACTGAGGCCCAGAGAAGTTAACAGGCTCACTCAAGGTCACAGAGCCAGCTGGTACGCAGATCTTTCAGGCTCCCAGATTTGCTGAAATGCCTGACAGTTGCTCCTCATGACTGGCTAAAAGAGCCTTGCCATGCATCTTGGATTCCCAAGTACTGGTTATATCAACATTCCCAAACAAGAGGAAAATCCTCTAGGAATACTGAGGAACCATTCCTGGGCTGCTGGGATGGATAGAATCTTGTTAGGTTTGTGAGAAGAATCAAAGAGCACTTTTATAGCAGCTGGAGGTAAGATTTATCCTGCGTGGTGACATCCTTCCTGACTTCCTCCCTCTGGAATATTGACTCTGTGGCTGAAGGCCTGGGAGGATTTGGGCTCAGCTTGTGAAATCTTCCCTACCACCCCTCCATGATCCAAGCCACATCTGCCTTATTATCTTAGCCAACTCTTCTTCAAGGCCTCAGCTTCAATTTCACTTCCTCCTGACTGCTGGCCTCCTCATGCTTCTTTAGGGACCAGTAATCCACCACGAGACTCTCACTTCACTGTTAGGAAATGACTAGTTTTCCTGCCTGTCTCTCAGTGGGTTCCAAGCAACTTGAGGGCTGGCATGCTCCCCTATATATGGCCAGGTCCAAGCACGACTGGTCTCACTTGCTATGTTGCCTGGCTGACTGGATTTGAACTCCTGGGCTCAAGCAAATTTCCTGTACTAGCTTCCAAAGTAGTTGGAACTACAGGTGCATGCTAATGTGCCCAGTAAGGCTTTCTTTTGAAGAACAAATTACTCTCCTCTATGTACTTTTTTTGTTTTAGAGAGAGAGGGTTTTGCTCTGTCATCCAGACTGGAGTGCTGTAGCGCAATCATGGCTCACTGCAGCCTCAGCCTCCCAGGCTCAGCTGATCCTCCCACCTCAGCCTCCTGAATAGCTAGGACCACAGTCATGTGCCAACATGCCCCTAGCTACTTTTTTCTCTTCCTTCCTTCCTCCCCTTCCTTCCTTCCTTCCTTCCTTCCTTCCTTCCTTCCTTCCTTCCTTCCTTCCTTCCTTCCTTCCTTCCTTCCTTTTACTTTTTTGAAACAGATGAAACGGAGTCTTGCTCTGTCGCTAGGTTGAGGTGCAGTGGCCCAATCTCAGCTCAATGCAAACTCCCCTCCTGGGTTCAAGTGATTCTTCTGTCTCAGCCTCTTGAGTAGCTGGGATTACAGGTACCTGCCACCAAGACTGGCTAATTTTTGTATTTTCAGTAGAGATGAGGTTTCTCCAAGTTGGCCAGGCTGGTCTCAAACTCCTGAGCTCAAGCACTCCACCCACCTCAGCCTCCCAAAGTGCTGGAATTACAGGCCTCTATATGCATTTTTATCCATGTAGGAAAGAGTTCAGTGTTCAGCTACACCAACATGCAATTTGCAGGGCTAGAAGCTGTAGGAAATAAGGACATTCTGAAAACAGAGAAGACCCCAGGTGTGGTGGCTCAAGCCTGTAATCCTAGCATTAAAGGAGGCCGAGGTAGGAGGATCACTTGAGCTCAGGAGTTCGATATCAGCCTGGGCAACATAGTAAGACTTCGTCTCTATAAAATATTTTAAAATATATATAAAAAAAAAAAAGGAGGAAAAGCCAGGCACTGGGACTCAGGGGGACTAGACATATTCTGCTGGAACACAAACTAAGAGATATGTTTTGAAGGAAAATTTGATAAAACACACATACACACACACATATGTATATATTACATTTATATACACCACACATAAAGAGGAGAGAGATTGTAGCTGAATTATGTGATATTATGCAACTTTAAAAAGAACAAGGCAGCTGGGCACGGTGGCTAACGCTTGTAATTTGTAGTTTGGGTGGCTGAGGTGAGCGAATCATGAGGTCAAGAGTTCAAGACCAGCCTGACCAACATAGTGAAACTCCGTCTCTACTAAAAATACAAAAGTTGGCTGGGTGTGGTGGCGTGTGCCTGTAATCCCAACTACTTGAGAGGCTGAGTCGGGGGAATAGCTTGAACCAGGGAGGTGGAAGGTTGTGGTGAGCCAAGATCTAGCCACAACACTCCAGCTTGGGCAACTGGCAAGACTCCATTTCAAAAAAAAAAAGAAGAAGAAGAAGAAGGCTTGCAATCTCGTGAGAGAATGTCAAAAAAGAAAAGAGACAATTCTGTGTGTACCGATCTGAAACACTTTCTAAAATATTGTTTAGCGAAATCGGTAAGATGCAGAACAGTAAAGAAAGCTGCCGTGGATTATCATCAGAAAAACACAAGAAACTAACAGTTGTCTGGAAGAAGGAAAACTAGAGACTGGGAAAAAAAAGTGGAAGGGAGATTTAATTTTTATGGTTATTTTCTTTTATGCTATTTGAAATTTTTATTATGTGCACTTATTATATATACAGTATGTATATGTACGTATATATATACACGGTAAGGAAAACACATAAAAGGGCTGTAATTAGGCCTGGCACGGTGTCTCATGCCTGTAATCCCAGCACTTTCGGAAGCCGAGGTGGGCGGATCATGAGGTCAGGAGTTCGAGACCAGCGTGGACAACATAGTGAAACCCCATCTCTACTAAAAATACAAAAATTAGTGAGGCATGGTAGTGCACACCTGTAGTCCCAGCTACTCAAGAGGCTGAGACAGGAGAATCGCTTGAACCCGGGAAGTGGAGGTTGTGGTGAGCCGAGATCCAGTCACTGCACTCCAGCCTGGGCAACAGAATGAGATTCCATCTCAAAAAAAAAAAGGGCTGTAATTTAGCAGCTATGACCATCATTGAAAAAGGAGAGACAGGCCAGGTGCTGTAGCTCACGTTTGTAATCCCAGCACTTTGGGCGTCCGAGGCAGGAGAATCACAAGGTCAGGAGTTTGAGACCAGCCTGACCAATGTAATGAAACCCTGGCTCTACTAAAAATACAAAAATTAGCTGGGCGTAGTGGAGTGTGCTTGTAATCCCAACTACTTGAGAGGCTGAGGCAGGAGAATCGCTTGAACCTGGGAGGTGGAGGTTGCAGTGAGGCGAGATCACGCCATTGCACTCCAGCCTGGGCAACAGAGCGAGACTCCGTCTCAAAAAAAAAGAAAAGAAAAGAAAAGAAAAAGGACAGGCAAGGCTGGGCCTGGTGGCAGGCACCTATAATCCCAGCTACTCGGGAGGCTGAAGCAGGAGAATCATTTAAACCCGGGAGGCGGAGGTTGCAGTGAGCCGAGATTGCGCCATTGCACTCCAGTCTGGACAACAGGCCTCTGTTGAAAGAAAGGAAGAAGGAAGGAAGGGAGGAAGGGAGGAAGGTGAGGGAAGGGAGGGAAGGGAGGGAAGGGAGGAAGGAAGGAAGGGCAAAGAGCAGGAGAGGAAGGGAGGAAGGGGTAGAGGAGCCTGGTGGGAGGGAGTCAGTATGGCAGTGAGGGCACTTGAAGGGTGGGAAGTAGGCTTAGGGACTAGCCTTACAAATCGAGAATGCCATCACATTGTATGTTTTTTTTTGTTTGTTTTCTTTTTCGAGACAAGACAAAACTCTTGTCACCCTGGTTGGAGTGCAGTGGCGTGATCACGGCTCACTGCAACCTCTACCTCCTGAGCTGAAGCAATCTTCCTGCCTCAGCCACTGAAGTAGCCGGGACTACAGGCGCAAGCCACCATGCCCGGCTAATTTTTGTTATTTTCTTTGTAGAGACGGGGGTTTCACCATGCTGCTAGGCTGGTCTGGAACTCCTGAGCTCAAGCGATCCACCAGTCTCGGCCTCCCGAAGTGCTAGGATTGCAGGTATAAACCACCACGGCCAGCCTTGTTTATTTGTTTATTTATTAATTTATTATTAGTAGTAGTGTTATTTTGAGACGGAGTCTCGCTCTGTCCCCCAGGCTGGAGTGCAGTGATGCGATCTCAGCTCACTGCAAGCTCCACCTCCCGGGTTCATGCCATTCTCCTGCCTCAGCCTCCCAAGTAGCTGGGACTACAGACACCCGCCACCCACCAGCTAATTTTTTTTTGTATTTTTAGTAGAGATGGCGTTTCACCTTGTTAGCCAGGATGGTCTTGATCTCCTGACCTTGTGATCCACCCGCCTCGGCCTCCCAAAGTGCTGGGATTACAGGCATGAGCCACCGCGCTGGGCCCTTGTTTATTTTTTATTTTTATTTTGTTTTTCTTTGAGACAGGGTCTCACTCTGTCACACAGGCTGGAGTGCAGTGGCATAATCTCGGCTAATTTTTGTATGTTTTTATAGACATGGGGTTTCATTATGTTGCCCGGAATGGTCTCAAACTCCTGAGTTCAAGTGATTGGCCGGCCTCGGTCTCCCAAAGTGCTGGGATTACAGGCGTGAGCCACTGCACTCAGCTTCCTTCATACTGTGTGTTAAGTGCAAATAGCCTTCAATCCTATTAACTTGTGACTCTAGAATAGTGTCATTCACTAAAGAAATATAAGTTGGTGTTGAGAAATAATAAATCAGACACTTTAAAAACCAATTAGCATTGGTATGTGAAGTTAGCAAGATCAAAGATTGTATACCTGGTTCCCAAGGGGTTTAGAAGTGACTCTGCCTTGTGGAATGTGAACTATTCATCAACAAAGGTGCTGCCCTGTTTGTTGTGGACAAGCCACCCCAGGCTACAATTTAACCTGTTTTTATGTTTAAGGAAGATAATATAATTAAATTAATATATACATAATCTGCTACCTTGAACACCTTGAATCGGGAATTTTCTGCCCCATTAAGGAGTCAAAGGCAGAAATATCTAAATTTGAATGCCAGTGGCCCATCTGCACTTTCACCCTGATTCATTCAAAACGGCATTTTTGGTGGAGAGCCTATGTACAGCGCCTTAGGGAGATCACAAAGCCTTATACTGGCAAAACAAACCCTAAGTTCAAAGGGATTACTTTAGCTTTTAAAAAAGTGCTCTGTCTCAGCCTTTTTCCTTTAAGAAAACAGCAAACCAAAGAGCTGACTTACTTAAGGGAGTTTGGTGGCTCTTTTTGCACCAGGTTGTGATAGTTAAATCAAGCGGAGCTCACAGGTCTACAGCAGTCTTGAAATACCTATGCAAATGAATGGGGGAGCTTGCACGTACAGGATGGGTCTCCAAAACAAAAACCTGGATTGTGCAATCTGAAAGGGTGGGGACATGAGCCAAATGTGAAATGACTTCCCTAGTCTTCAGTCCCCTAGACTGATCAAGGGGTGGATAAATGTTGTTCCTTTTACACATCAAGACTTACATGTTGGCCAGGTGAGGTGGCTCACACCTGTAACGCCAGCACTTTGGGAGGCCAAGGTGGGTGGATGACTTGAGCCTGGGAGTTGAGCCTGGGCAACATGGTGAAACGTCATCTCCTCAAAAAATACAAAAATAATTTGGGTGTGGTGGTGTGCGCCTGTAGTCCTAGTTACTCTGGGAGCTGAGGTAGGAGGATCGCTTGCGGCCTGGGAGGTGGAGGTTGCAGTGAACCGAGATGGCATCAGAGTCAGGCATTTGAACCACAGCAACTCCATTTTGAATAGGGGCTGGGTAAAATAAGGCTGAGACCTACTGGGCTGCATTCCCAGACAATTAGGCATTCTAAGTCACAGACAGGTTGCGCTAGGAGGTCAGCACAAGATACAGGTCATAAAGACCTTGCTGATAAAACAGACTACAGTAAAAAAGCCAGCCAAATCCTACCAAAACCAAGATGGCGATGAGAGTGACCTCTGGTTGTCCTCACTGCTACACTCTCACCAGCACCCGTGACAGTTTACAAATGCCATGGCAATGTCAGGAAGTTACCCTGTGGTAACCTGTATGGTCTAAAAAGGGGAGATATGAATAATCCACCCCTTGTTTAGCATATAATCAAGCAATAACCATAAAAATGGGCAACCAGCAGCCCGTGGGGCTGCTCTGCCTATGGAGTAGGCGTTCTTTTATTCCTTTACTCCGTTAGTGAACATACCTTCACTTTACGGACTTGCCTCGAATTCCTTTTTTTGAGACTGAGTTGTTTTGTTTTGTTTTGTTTTGTTTTGTCGGAGTCTCGCTTTGTCGCCCAGGCTGGAGTGCAGTGGCACGATCTCGGCTCATTGCAAGCTCTGCCTCCCGGGTTCACGCCATTCTCCTGCCTCAGCTTCCAGAGTAGCTGGGACTACAGGCACCCACCACCATGCCCGGCAATTTTTTTTTTTTTTGTATTTTTATTAGAGACGGGGTTTCGCCGCGTTAGCCAGGATGGTCTTGATCTTCTGACCTCGTGATCTGCCCGCCTCGGCCCCCCAAAGTGCTGGGATTACAAGTGTGAGCCACTGCTCCCGGCCTCGGATTCTTTCTTGCAAGAAATCCAAGAACCCTCTCTTGGGGTCTGGATCCAACCCCTTTTCTGGTAACACCACTGCACTCTATCCTGGGGGACAGAGCGAGACTCCATCTCAAAAGCAAAAAAAAAAAAAAAAAAAAAAAAAAAAAACACATTCAGAGGATTCAGGAGTGTTCCATCTATCCATCTAGACCAAACTTGCAGAATGAAATCAGCAGGTATTAGCCAATTATTTTCTCCAAAGTTACCAAGATAAATTTATACAAGTCAGTGTTTCTCAAATTTCGATAATATACAGATGCTTTTAAGGGTAAAAAAAAATGTTCCCTGGGCCGAGCACAGTGGCTCACGCCTGTAATCCCAGCACTTTGGGAGGCCGAGGCGGGCGCATCACCTGAGGTCAGGAGTTGGAGATTAGCCTGGGCAACATGGTGAAACCCCGTCTCTACTAAAAATACAAAAATTATCCGGGTCTGGTGGCACATACCTGTAATCCCAGCTACTCCGGAGGCTGAGGCGGAGGATGCGGTGAGCCGAGATCGCACCATTGCACTCCAGCCCGGGCAAAAGAGTAAATCTCGGTGACACACACACACGAAATGTTCCCTGAAGATCCCCTGAGCCCAGGACTTCGAGGCTGCAGCGACCTATGAATACACCACTGCACTCCAGCCTGGATAACAGAGCAAGACACTAACTCTTTTTTTTTTTTTTTTGAGATGGAGTCTTACTCTGTCGCCCAGGCTAGAGTGCTGTGGTGCAATCTCGGTTCACTGCCACCTCCGCCTCCCGGATTCAAGTTATTCTCCTGCCTCAGCTTCCTGAGTAGCTGGGATTACAGTCGCACGCCACCACACCCGGATAATTTTTGTATTTTTAGTAGAGATGGGGTTTCACCATGTTGGTCAGGCTGGTCTTGAACTCCTGACCTCAAGTGATCTGCCTGTGTAGGCCTCCCAAAGTTCTGGGATTACAGATGTGATCCACTGTGCCCAGCAAGACACTAACTCTTTAAAAATTTTTTTTTTCTTGACCATGGGCCACTTAGTTAAAAAAAAATTTTTTTTTAATTAAAAAAAAAAATTACAGGTGTGAGCCACCGCGCCCGGCCTTAATTTAAAAAATTAACAAGGCTGGGCACGATGGCTTATAGCTATAATCCCAGCACTTTGAGAGGCCAAGGTGGGAATATCACTTGAGCCCAGGAGTTTCAGACCAGCCTAGGTAAGATAGTGAGACACCCTCTCTACAAAAAATTTTCAAAATTTAGCTGAGTGTGGTGATGTGTGCCTGTAGTCTCAGCTACTTGGAGAGACTAAGGCAAGAGGATCCCTTGAGCCCAGGAGTTCCAGTCTGCAGTGAGCTATGATTTTGCCACTGCCTTCCAGGCTGGGTGACAGAGTGAGACTCTGTCTCTAAGAGAAAAAAAAAAAATGGGCTGAATGCAGTGGCTCATACCTGTAATCCTAGCACTTTGGGAAGCTGAGGCAGGCAGATCACTTGAGGTAAGGAGTTTGAGACCAACCTGGCCAACATGGTGACACCCTGTCTGTACTAAAAAAATAGAAAAATTAGCTGGACGTGGTGATATATGTCCGGACTAATTTTTGTATTTTATAATTTTGTAATTCCAGCTACTTGGGAGGCTGAGGCATGAGAATCGCTTGAGCCCAGGAAGCGGAGGTCGCAGTGAGCCAAGACCACGTCACTTCACTCCAGCCTGGGTGATGGACTGAGACTCTGTCTCAAAAAAACAGAAACAGAACCTGTTTACTGGGATAGGTGGAGATATAGGGGTGAGCAAAACAACATGATGCTTGCAGCTGATGCTGCAGAGGAAGAAATAGTCATTAATGAAGTCATCACATGATGAACTGCAAATTACAGCTAAGTGCCATAAAGTGGGAGTGCCTGACGTTGTGAAAGCAATAATAATAGGGGGAATTTGGGTGTGAGCTGGCTGAAGGTAATGTCAGCACAAGAAACGATTAAAATATTTTTTTTTTTTTTTTTGAGACGGAGTCTCGCTCTGTCACCCAGGCAGTGACCGGATCTTGGCTCACTGCAAGCTCCGCCTCCCGGGTTCACGCCATTCTCCTGCCTCAGCCTCCCCAGTAGCTGGGACTACAGGCGCCCGCCACCTCACCCGGCTAGTTTTTTTGTATTTTTTTAGTAGAGACAGGGTTTCACTGTGTTAGCCAGGATGGTCTCGATCTCCTGACCTCGTGATCCTCCCGTCTCGGCCTCCCAAAGTGCTGGGATTACAGGCTTGAGCCACCGCGCCCGGCCTTAAAATAATTTTTAAATGTAAAAATAAATAATAGGGGAAATTGATATAGTCAAAGGGGAAAGCAAAAGTTTCCCTAAGAAGGGACACTATGCTCAGTCTGAGGGAAGAATAGACTTTAACCAAGCAAAGAGTGGAATGAAAAATGTTGCAATCAGAGAGAACAGCCTAGGCAATTGTCCCGTGGCAGTAAGGAACGTGTCGGTTTGAAATACCAAAAAAGGCCAGTGTGAGGCATGTAGCGTGGTATGAAATCCTGGGGTAGACGTTATCACAACTAACTAATATTTCCAGTTCATTTCCCCTCCAGAGGACGGCTGTCTTGAAGTTAGGTGGAATCCCTGAAGTTGGGTGGAGCCATGAGACTTGCTTTAGCTAATGCAAATCACTTGCTTTGGTAGGCCCAAGTGGCAGCTGCTACCACTCAGTGGAAGCATTCAAGAGGTGCAGTGTGTTTCTCCAGGTCCTCTCTTTCCCGTATGCTGATACAAAGGTGCCACAAGAAAGAGGGGCTCCAGGCCCTGACGCAGTGGTTCACGCCTGTAATCCCAGCACTTTGGGAGGCCAAGGCAGGCAGATCACCTGAGTTGAGGAGTTTGACCAGCCTGGCCAACATGGCAAAACCCTATCTTTACTAAAAACATATAAATTAGCCAGGTATTGTGGCCCCTGCCTGTAATATTAGCTACTTGGGAGGCTGAGGGAGGAGAATCGCTTGAACCCGGGAGGCAGAGGTTGTAGTGAGCCAAGATCTTGGCACTGAAAGAGGGGGTCAGAATAACTGAGCCAACACAAGAAGCACAGCTACTTTGGAGAGCTGCCAGGGGGGTGGCTGACTGCATGAACTAGAAATAAACATTTGCCATCTTAAACTACTAAGATTCTGGAACTGTTTGTAACTGCCGCAAAGGTACCTACCCTACTCTTATAGGCCTAAGTTTGAGTAAACACGTAAATTAAGGGAGATAAAGCAAAAATACTTCAGAACTTAAACAGAAAGAATTTCTGTTTTTATTTATTTATTTATTTTTTAGATGGAGTTTCGCTGTTGTTGCCCAGGCTGGAGTGCAGAGGCACGATCTCGGCTCACTACAACCTCCGCCTCCTGGGTTCGAGAGATTCTTCTGCCTCAGGCCTCCTCAGTAGCTGGGACTACAGGCACCCGCCACCATGCTCAACTGATTTTTGTATTTTTAGTAGACATGGGATTTCCTCCAAGTTGACCAGGCTAGTCTTGAACCCCTGATATCAGGTAATCCACCAGCCTCAGCTCCCAAATTGCTGGGATTACAGGTGTGAGCCACTGCGCTCAGCCCATTGAGTGTTTCTCTACTATCTATTAGCACAAAGGTAATTACTTGAATTTGTTTATTTAATCCTCCTAATAGCATTATTATTATATATATTTTCCAGATGGGGAAACTGAGGCTCAGAGTGGTTAACAACTTGCCCAAGGTCATACAGCTGGAAAGGAGTGTACCTGAAATTAAAATCAGATTGTCTGATTCCTTCATACGTGGGCCTCTTTTTTTTTTTTAAGATGGAGTTTCACTCTTGTTGCTCAGGCTGGTGTGCAACGGCACCATTTCGGCTCACTACAACCTCCGCCTCTCAGGTTAAAGTGATTCTCAGCCGGGCACGGTGGCTCATGCCTGTAATCCTAACACTGTGGGAGGCCGAGGCAGGTGGATCACTGTCAGGAGTTCAAAACAAGACTAGTCAACATGGTGTAACCCCATTTTTACTAAAAATCCAAAAAAATTAGCCAGACATGGTGGTGGGAGCCTTTAATCCCAGCTACTTGGGAGGCGGAGGCAGAAGAATTGCTTGAACCCGGGAGGCAGAGGTTTGGGCAAGCTGAGATTGCGCCACTGCACTCTAGCCTGGGCAACAGATCAAGATTCTGTCTCAAAAAAAAGAAAAAAAAGTGATTCTCCTACCTCAACTTTCTGAGTAGCTGGGATTACAGGTGCACGCCATCATGCCTGGCTAATTTTTGTATCTGTAAGTTTTTTTTTTTTGGGGGGGGATGGAGTCTCGCTCTGTTGCCCAGGCTAGAGTGCAATGGTGCGATCTCGACTCACTGCAACCTCCGCCTCCTGGGTTCAAGTGGTTCTTCTGGCTCAGCCTCCCAAGTAGCCAGGACTACAGGCGTGAGCCACCACGACCAGTTAATTTTTGTAGTTTTAGTAGAGACGGGGTTTCACATGTTGGCCAAACTGGTCTTGAACTCCTGACCTCAGGTGATCTGCCAGCCTCAGCTTCCCACAATGCTGGAATTACAAGCGAGAGCCACAGTGCCCGGCCTGGGCCTAATTCTTACCAGAACACTGTTCATATCTCTGAGACTGAAAACTCCATCAGACTGAATGCCTTCAAGGCAAGAATGATGTCTTATTTGTCTCTGCATGCCCTGCACAGGGTCAGCCACCTAGATAATCCTCAATGCATATTTTTGGAAGTAATGAATAGCTGATTAAAAAATATATAAGGGGGTAGGGCGCGGTGGCTCACGCCTGTAATCCTAGCACTTTGGGAGACCGAGGCGGATGGATCACCTGAGATCAGATGTTCATGACTAGTCTGGCCAACATGGCGAAACCTCTTCTCTACTAAAAATACAAAAATTAGCTGGGTGTGGTGGCAGGCATCTGTAATCCCAGTTACTTGGTTGGCTGAGGCAGGAGAATCACTTGAACCCGGAAGGCAGAGGTTGCAGTGAGCCAAGATTGAGCCACTTCACTCCAGCCTGAGTGAAGGAGCAAGACTCTGTCTCAAAAAAAAAAAAAGTGTATATATATATATATATGAATGAATTTATGACTGATAAGCTACATTAGCCACTAGAGATTATATTTTGGCAGTTTTGTTTTTTGGAAATGGAGTCTTGCTCTGTCACCCAGGCTAGAGTGCAGTGGCGCAATCTCGGCTCACTGCAAGCTCCGCCTCCCGGGTTCAAGCAATTCTCCTGCCTCATTCTCCTGAGTAGCTGGGACTACAGTTGCTGGCTACCACCCCTGGCTAATTTTTTGTATTTTAGTAGAGACAGGGTCTCACTGTGTTGCCCAGGCTGGTCTCGAACTCCTGAGCTCAGGCAATCTGCCCACCTTGGCCTCCCAAAGTGCTATGATTACACGTGTGAGCCACTGTGCCCAGCCATATTTTGGCTATTTATTTATTTACGTATTTACACCTTGAGGACACAGTGTAGTTAGAGTGTTTATTTTATACCTCCCACAGTTGACACAAGGCCTTGCTCTAAGTAAGTCCTCAGCTAATGTATATTAGGTCCCTTCACCTGAATTCACATAGCCAGCAAATGTTGAAACAGGGATCAGGGCAATAGCCCCTCTTGCTTTCACATCATACTGCCTCCCACCCTCCCTGTAAGATTTTAGTTAATTTGGTGTTTTCTAGGAATATGCAATTCATGGCCTAATCGTACGTGGCAGAAAAAAAAAAGTTAAAAAAAATGTGTATTCAACTTTGGAAACCATTAAGTCATCTGTTATTTGAAGGAAAAAATATATATAGAGAAAACACACCTGACTGAGAATATGATTAAATGGCCTTGAGGATGTAATATAAGCCAACCAAAGTACAGAAATCCAGAGTTCACCCTGCAACAGCATCCTGAAATTGTGTCTGCACTTCCACTCTGGTTCTTTGAATGAGCTTCCCAGGTGTTATTTTCTAGTGATGACGTGACTCAATATCTGGACCTCTGGGGAGCTCTGAACTGGACAGATACAATCTTAGCATACTTTTGCCAGACAAAGCTTAATGCAAGCTTTCTTAAACTTTTAAAATCCAATTCCCAGTAAGAATGCATTTTGCATTGCAACCCAATACATAGGGGTGTGTGTCTGTATGTGTATTGATAATATGTTCTAAAATAAATTTTTTTTTTTTTTTT
>NW_016812252.1:320511-324481 GCF_001698545.2 Rhinopithecus bieti | reverse complement strand
ATTTTTTTTTTTGAGACAGAGTCTTGCTCTGTCACCCGGGCTGGAGTGCAGTGGCCGGATCTCAGCTCACTGCAAGCTCCGCCTCCCGGGTTTACGCCATTCTCCTGCCTCAGCCTCCCGAGTAGCTGGGACTACAGGCGCCAGCCACCTCGCCCGGCTAGCTTTTTGTATTTTTTAGTAGAGACAGGGTTTCACCGTGTTAGCCAGGATGGTCTCGAACTCCTGACCTCGTGATTCGCCCGTCTCGGCCTCCCAAAGTGCTGGGATTACAGGCTTGAGCCACCGCGCCCCGCCCCAGCTAGTCCATTTCTATTTTCTTTCTTTTTTTATTTTTCCTCTGATGCCAAGATCTCTGTTTTTTTTGTTTTGTTTTGTTTTGTTTTTGTTTTGAGACAGGGTCTCACTCTGTCACCCAGGCTAGAGTATAGTGACACAATCATAGCTCACTGCAGCTTTGACCTCCTGGGCTCAAGAGATCCTCCTACCTCAGCCTCCTTAGTAGCTGGGAGCACAGGCACTTGCCATCACATCTGTCTGATTTATTTTTTTTTTTTTTTAATATTTTTTGTAGAGACAGGATCTCACTATGTCGCCCAGGTTGGTCTTCAATTCCTTGGCTCAAGCGATCCTCCAGCCTTGGCCTCTGAAAGTGTTGAAATTACAAGCATGAGCCACCATACTTGGCCAACAATTTTTTATTTTTTATTTTTTGAGATAGGGTCTTGCTCTGCTGCCCAGGCTGGAGTGCAGTGATGAGATCACGGCTCACTGCAGCCTTGAACTCCTGAGCTCCAGTGATCCTCCCACCTCAACCTTCCCAGTAGCTGGGACTACAGGCGCATGCCACCACGCCTGGGTCATTTCCACGGCTAACGGTTTTTGCCATGTTGCACAGACTGGTCTCCAACTCCTTTGCTCAAGCGATTTGCCCTCCACAGTCTCCTAAGTGCCGGGATTACAGGCTTGAGCCACTGCGCCTGGCCGACATTTCTGTTTTCTCTTCTCTTCTCTTTCATGTTATAAAATTGCTATACGAGTATCAGTCAGATAGGTATAATTTAATATGCAGGATCAGGGAAGCATCTTGGAGTAACTAACATTTAAGCTGAGAGCTAAAGGCCAAATAGGAGTTAGTCACATAAGATTTGAGAGGCGAGGGAGTAGGGAGAGAAATCCAGGCAGAGGAAAGAACACTGTCCATAAACATAGGTAAGAAAGAGTTGGGGATGGCCAGGTGTGGTGGCTCATGCCTGTAGTCTCAGCTACTTGGGAGACTGAAGTGGGAAGATCTCTTGAACCCAGGAGGTCAAGACTGCAGTGAGCACCACTACACTCCAGCCTGGGCAACTGAGTGAGATTCCTGTCTCAAAAAAAAAAAGAGTCAGGGGCCAGCATGGTGACTCACGCCTATAGTCCCAGCACTTTAGGAGGCCAAGGGAGAAGGATCACTTGAGCCCAGGAGTTCAATACCAGCCTGGGTAACATAGCAGGACCTCATCTTTACACAAAATAAAAAGATAAAATAGGCCAGGTGCGGTGGCTCACACCTGTAATGCCAGCACTTTGGGAGGCTGAGGTGGGTGGATCACTAGGTCAGGAGATCGAGACCATCCTGGCTAACACGGTGAAATCCTGTCTCTAATAAAAGATACAAAATATTAGCCGGGTGTGGTGGCAGTCGCCTGTAGTCCCAGTTACTCGGGAGGCTGACACGGGAGAATGGCATGAACCCGGGAGACAGAGCTTGTAGTGAGCCGCGCCACTGCACTCCAGCCTGGGTGAGAGAGCGAGACTGTTCAAAAAAAAAAAAAGGCCGGGCGCGGGGGCTCAAGCCTGTAATCCCAGCACTTTGGGAGGCCGAGACGGGCGGATCACGAGGTCAGGAGATCGAGACCATCCTGGCTAACACGGTGAAACCCCGTCTCTACTAAAAAAATACAAAAAACTAGCCGGGCGAGGTGGCGGGCGCCTGTAGTCCCAGCTACTCCGGAGGCTGAGGCAGGAGAATGGCGTGAACCCGGAAGGCGGAGCTTGCAGTGAGCTGAGGTCCGGCCACTGCACTCCAGCCCGGGCGACAGAGCAAGACTCCGTCTCAAAAAAAAAAAAAAAAAAAAGATAAAATAGCTGGGTGCAGTGGCGCACACCTGTAGTCCCAGCTACTCCAGAGGCTGAGGACGGAGGATCACTTGAGCCTGGGGAGGTCAAGGCTGCGGTGAGCTGTGAGTGCACCACTGCACTCCAACCTGGTAACTGATGAGACCCTATTTCAAAAAGAAAGAGAAAAAAAAAGAAAGAGAATAAAAAAAGAAAGAAAGAGTTGGGTGCATATAAGAAACCATCTTATGGCTAGACATGGTGGCTTACGCTTGTAATGCTAACACTTTGGGAGGCTGAGGCGAGTGGATCAGGAGTTTGAGACCAGCCTGGCCAATGTGGTAAAACCCTATCTCTACTAAAAATACACTAAAAAAAAAAAAAAAAAAATTAGCCAGACATGGTGGTATGAGCCTGTAATCCCAGCTACTTGGGAGGCTGAGGCCAGAGAATCACTTGTACCTGGGAGGTGGAGGTTGCAGTGAGCCAAGACCGTGCCACTGCACTCCAGCCTGGGCAACAAGAGTGAGACTCTGTCACAAAAACAAACAAACAAACAAACAGATGTTATATGCCCCACTATCTTGCAAAGAAAGGTCTGGGACTTTCATTGTTTCTGTCCCCACTTTTTCTTTGGAAACCCCCGTTCCCTACTTTACATAGGGTTAGTGAAACTGCTATGTAGGACCACAACCTCTACCCCACATGGATGGATGGGTGGTACAGGTTGGTCAATCAGAGACCTTCATCTCCCTGGCCACAGTAATGATTGGCTCGGGAATTGAGGCAGTAACCTCAACCAGACCTATCAAAGTCATCTTTATTTTTACTTTTTTTTTTTTTTTTGAGGCGAAATTTCACTCTTGTTGCCCAGGCTGGAGTGCAATGGCATGATCTCGGCTCACCGCAACCTCCGCCTCCCAGATTCAAGCAATTCTCCTGCCTCAGCCTCCCTAGTAGCTGGGATTATAGGCATGTGCCACCAGGCCTGGCTAATTTTGTATTTTAGTAGAGACAGGGTTTCTCCATGTTGGTCAGGCTGGTCTCGAACTCCCGACCTCAGGTGATCCACCCGCCTCGGCCTCCCAAAGTGCTGGGATTACAGGCGTAAGCCACTGCGCCCGGCCTCAAAGTCATCTTTATAAGTGATAAATGGAAAGGATGTATTTTCTCTGTCAGTGGGAATGCAGATAATAAGATCAAGTAAAGCTAGAGCTTTCTTTCATTGTGTGGAAAGAGCTGGTCAAAAAATGAAACCAAAATACTGGGAAAAGGAGAGCTAAGAGCAGGACCAAGAGAGGAAGAGAGCAAGAGCATATCATTTGAAAGTTTGGGTCCAGAATGCAACACTGGAACTATCAAACTAATAACTCCACTCTTCCCTTTTGCTGGATTTGGTCGGTTCTCCATTATCTGCAACTGACTGTAAGTGTGAAAGGCATGAAAGGAAAGGTAGACAGCCAATTTATGTATTTAAGTATGTATTTATGTATTTATGTATTTATTTATTTATATTTTGAGACAGAGTTTTGCTGTGGTCCAGGCTGAAGTGCAGTGGCACAACTGTAGCTCACAGTAGCCTGGAACTCCTGGGCTCAAACAAAATCCTCCCACCTCGTTCTCCTAAAGTGTTGGGATTACAGGTGTGAGCCACCACACTTGGCCTTGATTTCTTTAAAAAAACAAAGAACAGCCGGGCGCGGTGGCTCAAGCCTGTAATCCCAGCACTTTGGGAGGCCGAGACGGGCGGATCATGAGGTCAGGAGATCGAGACCATCCTGGCTAACACGGTGAAACCCCGTCTCTACTAAAAAATACAAAAACTAGCTGGGCGTGGTGGCCGGCGCCTGTAGTCCCAGCTACTCGGGAGGCTGAG
>NW_016812252.1:309192-317601 GCF_001698545.2 Rhinopithecus bieti | reverse complement strand
ATATATATATATATACACACACATATGTATATATAACCATGGGCTCTCAGACTCACCTCTTCCAGGAATGGGAATTTTGCCTGAAATATGCCAGATTTCAAGGAGTCCAGATTTTTGAGGTTAGTCAGTTTCTCAGTTTCTCTCTTTCTCTCTCTGTCTCTCTTTCTGTCTTTTTCTCTCTCAGATCAATATATCAGCTTTGTGAAGGTAGGTGAGGGAAGTTTATAGGGAAAGTAAGGAAGCTATGACATGTTCCTAGCTAGAAAAATATCTAGCTATGCTAGGCGCGGTGGCTCATGCCTGTAATCCCAGCACTTTGGGAGGCCAAGGCGGGTGGATCATGAGGTCAGGAGTTTGAGACCAGCCTGGCTAAAGAGACCACCCTGGCCAACATGGTGAAACCCCATCTCTACTAAAAATACAAAAATTAGCCAGGCGTGGTGGCAGATACCTGTAATCCCAGCTACTAGGTAGGCTGACACAGTAGAATTACTTGAACCCAGGAGGTGGAAGCTGCAGTGAGCCGAGATTACACCATTGCACTCCAGCCTGGGCAACACAGCGAGACTCTGACTCAAAAAAAAAAAAAAAAAACAGAAAAAAAGAAAAATGTCTAGCTAGAATGGCTTGGACCAGGATCATGGTGGTGGCAATAGAGATGAAGGAAGAAAATTTAAGAACAACTTTATCAGAGCTGCTAGAACTCATCATGGATGAGATGTGAGAGACTGAACTGCCAAGATGAAAGAATTCAAGGGTAGATACACACACAGTTCAATGGCGCTAGAGCAATTTGTTTGTGTTACACCCTGCGGTGGGTGCTAGGACAGCAGAGATGATAAACGGTCCCTGCCTTCAAGGAACTTTCAGCAGAGGACCCCCAACATTCAGGAAAGTAAAACAAAACCCAAAAAATCCAGAACCCTCTCCAGCTCCCTTCACCTAGGAATAGTGAAAAGTTCACCTGGAGTGGGGAGATGAACTTTGTGTTCCTCTAATAATGTCTTACAAAATGCCTTTGTAAGATAGGACTTGTGGGCCGGGCGCAGTGGCTCGTGCCTGTAAACCCAGCACTTTGGGAGGCCGAGGCGGGCAGATCACCTGAGATCGGGAATTCGAGACCAGCCTGACCAACATGGAGAAACCCCGTCCTTTCTAAAAATACAAAAAAATTAGCTGGGCGTGGTGGTGCATGTCTGTAACCCCAGCTACTCGGGAGGCTGAGGCAGGAGAATCGTTTGAACCGGGGAGGCTGAGGTTGTGGTGAGCTGAGATCTTGCCATTGCACTCCAGCCTGGGCAACATGAGCGAAACTCCATGTCGAAAAAAAAAAAAAAAAAAAAGATAGGATTTGTATTAACTTTGGTTACCTAGTCTCCAGGACCTCAGCCTGTGGTGGGTATAATAATCAGGGGAAGGACTACGGTCAAGAAGGCAGGGGAATAAGGGTAAAGAAAAAAGATAGAGATGATGGACGTGGTGGCTCATGCCTGTAATCCCAGCACTTTGGGAGGCTGAACAGGCAGATCGCTTGAGCCTGGGAGTTCGAGACCTGCCTGGGCAACATGGCAAAACCCCATTTCTACAAAAAATACCAAAAAATTAGCCAGGTGTGACGGCATGTGCCTGTAGTCCCAGCTACTCGGGTGGCTGAGATGGCATGGTGGCTTGAGCCCAGGAGGTGGAGGTTGCAGTGAGCCAAGATTGTGCCACTGCACTCTAGCCTGGGTGACATAGTGAGACCCTATCTCTACCAAAAAAAAAAAAGAAAAAAGAGGTAAAATGTATACTGGATGAGAACCTATGCTGAGCTAGTTTGTCATAACCAGCCAAATAAGATTTGGAGAAACAAAGGGTATGAAAGTAGTTGTATATGGTGAAGCAGTAGTAGCTTCCAAGTGCGCTATCAGGCCTGCTATCCCAGAATCAAAGAACAAAGTCTTTCAGGCCAGGAGCGGTGGCTCATGCCTGTAATCCCAGCATTTTGGGAGGCCAAAGCTGGAGGATCACCTGAGCCCAGGAGTTTGGGAAGAGCCCGGGCAACATGGGGAGATTTTGTCTACAAAAATTTAAAAAGTTAGCTAGGCATGGTGTTGTGTACCTGTAGTTTTAGCTACTTGGGTGGCTGAGGCAGGAGGATCATTTGAGCCCAAAAGGTCAAGGTTGTGAGCCATGTTTGTGCCACTGTACACCAGCCTGGGTGACAGAGACCCTGTGTCCAAAAAAAACCCCAAAAGCCAAGTTAAATGCTCAAATAACATGCTTTATTAAGTGAAGCTAAAACACATAGGGAAAAGCAAGAGGAAAGAGATGCGATAGGTTAACACGCTTGGGATAGGATGCATGCAGCAGGGTGGAAGTGTCACAGTGTCTGAATTCTGGGGGTCACAGTTGTTCATATGTTCAGTCTCTTGGCTGAATTAGCCTTCCCTGCTGACAGGGCAGCTATAAAGAACAGAATTGAAGTTTGAGGCCGGATGTGGTGGCTCACGTCTGTAATCCCAGCACTTTGGGAGGCTGAGGCAGATGGATCACTTTTGAGGTCAAGAGTTTGAGACCAGCCTGGCCAACATCTTGAAACCCCATCTCTACTAAAAATACAAAAATTAGCTGGGCATGGTGGCAGGCACCTGTAATCCCAGCTACTTGGGAGGCTAAGGCAGAAGAATCACTTGAACCCAGAAGGTGAAAGTTGCAGTGAGCCGGGATCATGCCACTGCATGCCAGCCTGGGCAAAATAGTGAGACTCTGTCTTAAAAAAAAAAAAGAAAAATGAATTGAGGTTTGAGCAAAGGCATGCCCACAGATGGACCCTTCCCTGGATCAGACACACTAATTCCAAAGATATGCACAGCTACGGTATACCTTGTCACCACTGTAGCTTGCCAATTAGCCAGCTAAGTAGTTATGGGTTTATTTGTATGTTCTGGACAGAAGATGGGGTCAGAATGGTTGTCATCCTCCACACTGAGACTTCATGAATGAATATTTAGGGTTTCTTGTATATTTAGGTTGTTATAGAGTTTTAGTGCCTCATGTATATTTAGTACCTCAAGAATAGTAGGTATCTCTTGGTTCTTCTATCTTTTCTATGTTTAACACACACATCTTGTACTTATTATCTTAACACATTTTAAAAGATTTTGCCTTTATCTTATAAACTGTAAATTTATTCATTTTCTAAAATAGAAGTAAATATTCTAAAAAGCAATTGCATGTTACAGTAGGACTACCAAGTATCCATGTCAGAGACTTTTTTTTTTTTTGGGACAAGGTCTCACTCTGTCACTCTGTCACCCAGGCTGGTGACAGGCTGGAGTGCAGTGGTGCAATCATGGCTTCCTGTAGCCTCAGCCTCCTGGGCTCAAGAGATCCTCTCATCTCAGACTCCCGAGTAGGTGGACCACAGGTGTGCACGACCATGCCCTGCTAGTTTTTAAATTAAAAAAAATTTTTTAAAACCCTATGAATAAAATGAGACAAGGTCTCTCTATTTTGCTGAGGCTGGTCTTGAACTCCTGGGCTCAAGCCATCCTCCTGCCTTAGGCTCCCCAAATGTTGGGATTACAGATATGAGCCACCACTCCTGGCCAGAGAAACTTTTGGGATTGCTGAATGTCAACCAGGGCAAGAGGACCTGAAGCCCTGGGTAGCACTCTTCAAAGAACAAAGAGGAAGGGAACTTTTCTCTCTCCCAGAGTGATAGAGCTGAACCCAGGAAGGTAAGAGGAACAGCTGGAGCCACGAAAAGGATACTTAAGGCCGGGCACGGTAGCTCACACCTGTAATCCCAGCACTTTGGGAGGCCGAGACGGGCGGATCACGAGGTCAGGAGATCCAGACCATCCTGGCTAAACAGTGAAACCCTGTCTCTACTGAAAATACAAAAAAATTAGCCGGGCATAATGGTGGGCGCCTCTAGTCCCAGCTACTCGGGAGGCTGAGGCAGGAGAATGGTGTGAACCCGGGAGGCAGAGCTTGCAGTGAGCCGAGATTGCACCACTGCACTCCAGCCTGGGCGACTGAGCGAGACTCCGTCTCAAAACCAAAAAAAAAAAAAAAAAAAAACGAGAAGGGGATACTTAGGGGCCACTGGCAGAAGCCAATGGAAGGGAAGCAGCTAGCATAAGCAGATGCAGCCTAGCATCCAACATTGGTAGCAGCCAAGAGGCAGGATTGCTCTTGCCCAAACTTGGAGCTGGATGCTTTCCCCTAAAACCCCTAAGAAGGGAGAAGTCAGGGAAGAGGTGTAAGGAAGCACAGCCCAGCCCCAGCCTTTGGATGCTGTGACTAAAAAGACCAGCTCATACCAGGACTCTTCAGGTTTCTTGCAAATCTCTAACTTCCTTAAAGCTAGTTATCTTCATTACTCCTTATTTCCCTGCGGCTCAACTATTAAAAGGAATAGGAGCTGTACATGGTGGCTCACACCAGTAATCCCAGTTACTCCAGAGTCTGAGGTGGGAGGATCACTTGTGCCTGGGAGTTCAAGGCTGTGGTGAGCTATGATCACACCACTGCACTCCGGCCTGGCAGCAAGGTGAGACTGTGTGTCTAAAATAATAATGACCAGGCGTGGTGGCTCATGCTTGTAATCCCAGCACTTTGGGAGGCCGAGGTGGGTGGATCACCTGAGGTCAGGAGTTCAGCCTGGCCAACGTGGCGAAACCCCATCTCTACTAAAAATACAAAAATTAGCCAGGTGTGATGGTGCACACCTGTAATCCCAGCTTCTCGGGAGGCTGAGGCAGGAGAATTGCTCCAACCCAGGAGGCACAGTTTGCAGTGAGCCGAGAGCATGCCACTGCACTCCAGCCTGGGTGAGAGAGTAAGACTTCATCTCAAAAACTAAATAACTAAATAACATAACATAACATAACATAACATAACATAACATAACATAACAATAAGTAAAATGAAAAAGGTTTAAGCACTGAAAGAAGGAAGTGCAAAGGGGATTGGTAATTTATTCAAAAGCTGGTCTGGGGAGGGGGAGCTGCCCCTGATAGGAGTACTTACCGTTGGCTGTGAGGCCTTTGGCAGCACCCTGGGAGCCTGTGGGGAGAGAGAGGGTTCACAGGCTCCATCCCAGTCGAGAAGTGAAAGCTGGATGGAGCCACAGTGTGGGTGAGAGCTCTGACATGGACAACTCAGAGTAGCACCTCAGGGAATACTTGGATTTTTTTTTTTTTTAAACCATGTTGCTTTGTAGTCAGAGAGGTATAGGAGCAGATTGCTGTAGGAAGAGGGAACTGTAGGAAGTAGTTCTGCCCCCACCCCCACCCCCAGGCTCCCACAGTTCTCTCTGCTACCTCTGCCATCACTGTACACTCATTGTTCTATCTTGGTATCCCCCACCAGACCGTGAGTGTCCCGGGAGCAGGCACTGTGTCTGATTCACCTCCTTCTGCCTCACAATGTGGCCCAGCATGGGGCTTGACACTTGGAAGTTTCTCAAAGAGTTACTTGTTGAATGAATGAACAAATGAATGCTTTCTCTGAACTGCCCTGAACTCTACATGAGATTTACAAAGAAGGGAAGCCCTGCTTACAGTTCTCTGCTCCTTATACCCACTTCCTAAAGGCATTCATATGCCTCTAGGACTCAAGGAGGCTCCCTTCCCGCCTCAGCCTCCCCAGCAGCTGGGACTACAGAGGCACCCCACTGTGCCTGACTTCATTTATACACATTTTCCTGGTGAATTTCTGAAATCTATATCCTTCATCAGATTTTCCAAGAGGTGTCTGTCACCTCAAAAGATTCATTGTTATTATTTAAAAGACTAGTTCCAGACAGACATTTTATACAAATTTTCTCAGCATTGATCCCTGAACCAAACTGTTTTTCTTCCCAACATTGCTGTTTCCTTCCTTTCCGCTGAGTTTGTTGTTTTGTAATGTCAGAATCTCCAGCTCACCTCAGTAAATGGTAACAAGGTGCCACCACCTTTGAATTCTCCCAGAATCCACCCCACCCTCCGTCAGAGCCACTGCCAAGGCACTCTTCCTGATTTCTCCCACACTGCTGGCTCATTGCAGGTGGGAAGACAGCATGTGGAGTGGGTGTGGGGCTTATTAAAGCGAGAACTCAAGGGCAGAGGCAGAACCAGGAAGAGAGCAGTGAGATATCCTGCTACCTAATCCAATTCTCCTTTTTGTGCATTTAGCACCCTCCCCTCCGTCTGCATAACAATGGAAGGAAAGAGGAAGTGGGAAAAAATAAAGTAGTGTAATTGAGTTAGAAGAGGTAATGACCAAGACCCTGGAGCAGAAAGAAAGCGGGTCACAAAAGGTGGGTTAAAGAAATCACATAAGTATGAAGAGCTAGGAAATTACTAACAAATATTTGCTTTTGTGGGAAAGCAAAAAAGTAAAAACTTAAGTGCTGAATTGGGGCACTGAGCCACTGGGGGAATTTGAGATTGGCATCAAGGACTGTGTTGAAGCAGGGTGGGCAGAGAAGGAGGGAAAACTACCAGCCAGCCCGAGATTTTGCAGCTAGGCTGTGACCTGATACCGAGTATCGATGCCGCAAGGGAGGGATGAGTCAGTCCTAGCACGTCCAAGTTTAGAATAAAAGAGTGTTTGCCACTGGGAAGGCAAACACCTTTCCTGTGAGAGGGCTTGCCAAGGGTTCCAATGTCCAAAGTCCAATGTCGACCCAGAAAACTGAGGAGGCCCTGGCCCCTGCAGGAAGGGCTCATTTACATGGAGACTGAGGAAAGAGCTGTTTTAAACCCTCCTTCCTTCCCCCACTGGGAGGTTTCAGCCAGATATGCCACCCTTTGTAGGATTTCATACGGTTGTCTAAAGTCAGGGTTGGCACAGAGCAGAAGCCACAGGGCTAAGTACCAGATTATAATTGTCAATGTTACACCTTACTGCAGAAGCCAGGGAAGGGAGCTAGGAAACTGAAGAGCTTTCTTGGTTATGGGCAGGGCTGTAAACGCGGAGTGTGCCCTGGTGACTCATGGGAGACAGTGAGAAACAGTGTGGGGATCTGGTCAACCGGGGACTGATTCCTTTGAGGAAGGTATACTCCATCATGCCAGCCTGATACTCATGGCTAGTGAAGCGATGTCAGGATTGGGTTGTATTAGCCAGCCTAACTCTACTTGGAAACACAGAAAATGACCCAGAGCAGGTCTCAAGCATTGCCTAACCTTACTAGTTCACGGCGGCTGAGCAGTCATGTTTAGGGTCTGTTAGAGGAAAGAGTTCCTTTTTGGGAAGAAATTTGTGTCAGGTAACTTTGATCCATATAATTTTGTGTTTTGTTTTGATTTTTGAGACAGGGCCTCACTGTCACTCAGGCTGGAGGGCAGTGGCGCCATCTGGACTCACTGTCAACCTCCACCTTCCTGCCTCAAGCAATCCTACCACTTAAGCGTCCTGCAGAGCTGGGACTACAGGCACACATCATCCAGCCCAGGCCCAGCAAATTTTTTTTTCTTTCTTTTTTTTTTTTTTTGGAGATGGAGTCTCGCTCTGTCGCCCAGGCTTGAGTGCAATGGCGCTATCTCGGCTCACTGCAACCCCTGCCTCCCGGTCTCCGCCTCCCGAGTAGCTGGGATTACAGGCTCCTGCCACCACCCCCAGCTTGGCTAATTTTCTTTCTTTCTTTTTTCTGAGACGAAATTTCACTCTTGTTGCCCAGGCTAGAGTGCAATGGCACGATCTCGGCTCACTGCAATGTCCGCCTCCCAGGTTCAAGCGATTCTCCTGCCTCAGCCTCCCGAGTAGCTGGGATTACAGGCATCTGCCACCACGCCCAGCTAATTTTTTGTATTTTTAGTAGAGACGGGGTTTCTCCATGTTGATCAGGCTGATATCGAACTCCCGACCTCAGGTGATCCTCCCGCCTCGGCCTCCCAAAGTGCTGGGATTACAGGCATGAGCCACTGTGCCCGGCCCAGCTCGGCTAATTTTCGTATTTTTAGTAGAGATGGGTTTTCATCATGTTGGTCAGGCTGGTCTTGAACTCTTGACCTCAAGTGATCCGCTCTCCTCAGCCTCCCAAAGTGCTGGGATTACAGGCGAGAGCCACAGCACCCCAGCCTGGCTAATTTTTAAAGGTTTTTGTAGAGATGGAATCTCCCTGTGTTCCCCAGGCTGGTCCCCAACTCCTGGGCTCAAACAATCCTCCCACTTCAGCCTCCCAAAGTGCTGGGATTACAGGAATGAGCCACTGTGCCTGGCTTTATTTTCCCTACTATTTAAACAACTTTTCTCTGCAATATATTTTTTCTGTGCTCATATGTGGGACCATCGCAAGTCTTGCCTAGCCAAGAGGTCTCTTTGCCTGAGTTTCATCATAGGCAAAGAGACTGCTGTGAGTTCTCTTTTGTGTAAACAGCAATGCTACTTTCCTTCTATATGTGCACACCTTTTTTTTTTTTTTTTTTTTTT
>NW_016812252.1:303198-308486 GCF_001698545.2 Rhinopithecus bieti | reverse complement strand
AAATATTCTTTTTTTCTCTTTTTTCTGCCCCCTTTTTTTTTTTTTTTTTTTTTTTTTTTGAGACAGAATCTGACTCTGCCGCCCAGACTGGAGTGCAGCGGCACGATCTCGGCTGACCGCAACCTCTGCCAGCTGGCTTCAAGCGACTCTGCTGCCTCAGCCTCCTGAGTAGCTGGGATTACAGGTGCCCACGACCCTGCCCGGCTAATTTTTGTATTTTAGTAGAGATGGAGTTTCACCATGTTGGTCAGGCTGGTCTTGAACTCCTGACATCAGGTGATCCGCCCGCATCGGCTTCCCAAAGTGCTGGGATTGTGCACACCTATTTTAACAAAATAGAAACAACATCAAACTAGCCCCAAATGTAGTACTGAAAACTACAGCTATTTAACTTGCCATTCTATGATGGCATCAATTTGGGCTGGGCTCAACTGGGCATTTCTTTTGCCATTATAAACTAAGGTCATTCAGCTGTCTTCTGGTGTTGGATATGCGGTGGTGGTGTTCAGCATAGTATCTGGGCAGCTGGGTACCAAAAACAGGAATAGGCTGGGCGCAGTGGCTTAGACCTGTAATCCAAGCACTTTGGGAGGGCAAGGCAGGAGGATTGCTTGAGCCCATGAGTTGGAGACCAGCTTAGGCAACATGATGAAACCCCATCTCCACAAAAAAAAAAAAAAGAAAAAAAAGAAATGAAATGAAAAAAATTAGCTAGGCATAGTGGCATGTGCCTGTAGTCCCAGCTACTCGGGAAGCTGAGGCAGGAAGATTGCTTGAGGCCAGGAGTTTGAGGCTGCAGTGAGCTGTGATCCTGCCACTGCATTCCAGCCTGGGCAATAGAACAAGACCCTATCTTGAAAAATTAAAAAAATAGGCCAGGTGCAGTAGCTCACACCTATAATCCCAGCACTTTGGGAAGCTGAGGTGGGAGGTCACTTGAGGTCAGGTATTTGAGACCAGCCTGGCCAACATGGTGAAACTTTTTGAAACCTGTCTCTACTAAAAATACAAAATAATTACCTGGGCATGGTGGTGCATGCCTATAATCCTAGCTACCTGGGAGGCTGAAGCACGAGAATTGCTTGAACCCTGGAGGTGGAGGTTGCAGTGAGCCTAGATCATGCCACTGCACTCCAGCCTGGGCAACAGAGCAAGACTGTCTCAAAAAAAAAAAAAAAAAAAAAAAAAAAGGAGAAAAGAAAAGAAAAGAAAATTAAAAAATAAAATAAAGCAGCAGGGCATGATGGCTCACGCCTGTAATCCCAACACTTTGGGAGGCTGAAGCTGGCAGATCATGAGGTCAGGAGTTCGAGACCAGCCTGGCCCACATAGTGAAACTCCATCTCTACTAAAAATACAAAAAATTAGCCTGACATGGTGGCGGGCGCCTATAATTCTAGCTACTCAGGTGGCTGAGGCAGGAGAATCACTTGAACCCAGGAGTTGGAGGTTACAGTGAGCCAAGATCGCGCCACTGCACATTAGCCCAGGTGACAGTGGGAGACTCTGTCTCAGAATAATAATAATAAATACTGAATAAATAAAGCAAACGTCTCTTTGACCAGCTTCATCTCACAGGATCATTTTCATTTCTTTGTTTTTGTTTTTTTAGGCAGGGGTCTCACTGTGTGTGCTAGAGTGTACAGTGGCACCATCATAGCTCACTGTAACCTTGAACTCCTGGGCTCAAGCTATCCTCCCACCTCAGCCCCTGGAGTAGCTGTGACTACTGGTGTGTGCCACCATGCCCAGCTAATCTTTAAAATTTCTTTTTTTTTTTTTTTGAGATGGCGTCTCTCTCTTGTTGCCCAGGCTGGAGTACAGTGGAGCAATCTGGGCTCACTGCAAACTCTGCCTCCCAGATTCAAGCAATTCTCCTGCCTCAGCCTCCTGAGCAGCTGGGATTACAGGTACCTGCCACCACACCCGGCTAATTTTTGTAGTTTGGGTAGAGACGGGGTTTCACCATGTTGGCCAGGCTGGTCTCGAACTCCTGACCTCAAGTGATCCGCCCAACTCAGCCTCCCAAAGTGCTGGGATTACAGGCATGAGCCACCACGCCTGGGCTAAAGTTTCTTTAATAGAGACAGGGTCTTGCTTTTTTGCCCAGGCTGGTCTCGAACTCCTGGCTTGAAGCAGTCCTCTTCCCTTGGCTTTCCAAAGCGCTGGGAATACAGGCATGAGTCATTGCACCCAACCCACAAGACCATTCTCTATTTCTGTAGTTGTAGCTGTTAACTTTTGGGAGAGGGATCAATGATAATTAGAAAACCAAGTGCATGACCAGGGAAAAAACAAGGCAGCAGACCTGTAGCCGGGTTATTGTTATGGTATAAACTGGGATCACGGCAGTGTGCTGGCCAAACTTCTGGGTCTGCTCACAATGAACAAAAAAACTCTTGTTTTACCAACCAAAGACAGAATGTGCTGACTGAGCCTTCTTTTTCACTTGAGATGGAGTCTCACTCTTGTTGCCAGGCTGGAGTGCAGTGGTGTGATCTCGGCTTGCTGCAACCTCCGCCTCCTGGGTTCAAGTGATTCTCCTGCCTCAGCCTCCCAAGTAGCTGGGATTACAGGGACCCGCCACCATGCCCAGCTAATTTTTGTAATTTTAGTAGAGACAGGGTTTCACCATGTTGGCCAGGGTGGTCTTGAGCCCCCGACCTCAGGTGATCTACCCTCCTTGGCCTCCCAAAGTATTGGGATTACCGGTGTGAGCCACCACATCCAGCCGACTAAGTCTTCTGTACCAGGAAAACTGTATTACATTTCTCTCTGTGATGGAAAGGTTAGAATAACAATATGTGACCTTACAGTCTGGGCACTAAGACTACACTATACTGGATATGAAAAAACAGATGTCCCTGCATTCAAGTGACACATTTTATTTGTCAAGTTTATGTATCTTTGTGTAAAAAGATGAAGGAGACTTTTTAAAAAACCAAAATCCAGACTTCCTGTCCTTAGGGAGTTTATAATCCAGTTGGAGAAATAATGCCAGTCCATCTACAGTTATGGATCATAGAACTAAAGAATGTTTTATTTTGAAGGTTGCCTAGAGACCCACCAGGTCTGAAATTCCCTACCACAGTGGAACTCCCCCTACAAAGTACTCTGCAGATAGTCTTTTCAACTTTACACCGTTTCTCTGGGGAAGAAGCCACCATTAATTTATTTTTTTTTAATTTAGAAAAGTAATATATACTTAATGTGACACATTTAAACAGCATGGCAGAATGAGTATAAAAGTCAAACTTCACCTTGGAACTCTTGCTTCTGCTTCCCCACTATCTGTGAAGGACTATCACAGATTGGTGAGGATGACTATTTTCTATACTGTGCAAACACGTACTTGAACATTTACACCCCACATTTTAATTAATTAATTTATTTATTTATTTATTTATTGAGACAGAGTCTTGCTCTGTTGCCCAGGCTGGAGTGAAGTGGCGTGATCTTGCCTCACCACAAGCTCCACCTCCCGGGTTCACGCCATTCTCCTGCCTCAGCCTCCCGAGTGGCTTAGGACTAAAGGCACCCGCCACCATGCCTGGCTAAGTTTTTGTATTTTTAGTAGAGACGGAGTTTCACCGTGTTAGCCAGGATGGTCTCAATCTCCTGACCTCGTGGTCTGCCTGCCTTGGCCTCCCAAAGTGCTGGGATACAGGCCTGAGTCACCATGCCCAGCCCAATTTTAATCTATTTTTAAAATTAAATAACATGTGTATGATATAAAAGTCAAATAGAATAAGAGAATATGGCCAAGACTCACACACACACACACACACACACACACACACACACACACACAGAGAGACCCCCCTCTCAAAAAAAAAAAAAAAAAAAAAAAAAAGAAAGAGAGAATATCCAATGAAGAGAAAGCCTCTTTCATCTCCTTCCTTTCCCTCCTGCGCCTCGGTTCTCCTCCCCAATAGCAATTCCTGTTACTACTTGCATGTGTATCCTTCTGGAAATAGTCTATGCATTTACAATGCTTATAAGTTTATATATGTATACATATATATATAGTGTGTGTGTATATATATGTGTGTGTATATATATATTTGAGACAACGTCTCACTCTGTCACCCTGTCAACCCAGCTGGAGTGCAGTGGCACACTCTTGGCTCACTGCAACCTTCGCCTCCTGGGTTCAAGTGATTCTCCTGCCTCAGCCTCCCGAGTAGCTGGGATTATAGGCCTCGTGCCACCATGCCTGGCTAATTTTTGTATTTTTAGTAGAGATTGGGTTTCACCATGTTGGCCAGGCTGGTCTCCAAATTCTGACCTCAGGTGATCCACCCACCTTCGCCTCCCAAAGTGCTGGGATTACATGAGTAAGCCATCACGCCGAGCCTTTTTTTTTTTGAGACAGAGTCTCACTCTGTCTGGAGTGAGACTGGAGTGCAGTGGCGATCTTGGCTCACTGCAACCTCCGACTCCCAGGTTCAAGCGATTCTCCTGCCTCAGCCTCCCGAGTAGCTGGAATTGCAGATTCATGCCACCACGCCCGGATAATTTTTGTATTTTTAGTAGAGACGGGGTTTCGCCGTGTTGACCAGGATGGTCTTGATCTCCTGACCTTGTGATCCGCCTGCCTTGGCCTCCCAAAGGTTGGGATTATAGGTGTGAGCCACCGCGCCCGGCCCACACCGAGCCTATTTTTTAAATGCAAGTATTAGCATACAATATATAATATTTTTCCCTTAATAACATATCTTAGGGCCCGGTGCAGTGGCCAATACATGTAATCCCAGCACTTTGGGAGGCAAAGGCAGGAAGATCAGTTGAGGCCAGGAATTTGAGACCAGCCTGGGCAACGTGTCGAATCCCCATCTCTACAAAACTAAAAATTAGCTGGGTGTGGTGGCTGATGCCTATAGTCCTAGATACTCAGGAGGTTGAGGTGGGAGGATCACCTGAGCTGGTGAGGTTGAGGCTTCAGTGAGCTGTGATTGGGCCACTGTACTCCAGCCAGGGTGACAGAGTGAGACCGTGTCTCAAAAATTAATTAATAAAATAAAATAAAATAAGAAAAAAAAGGCCGGGCGCAGTGGCTCATGCCTGTAATCCCAGCACTTTGGAAGGCTGAGGAAGGTGGATCACTTGAGGTCATGAGCTTGAGATCAGTCTGGCCAATATGGTAAAACCCCATCTCTACTGAAAATACAAAAATTAGTCAGGCCTGATGGCCTGCGCCTGTAGTCCCAGCTACTTGGGAGGCTGAGGCAGGAAAATTACTTGAACCTGGGAGGTGAAGTTTCAGTGAGCCGAGATTGTGCCACTGC
>NW_016812252.1:289705-299705 GCF_001698545.2 Rhinopithecus bieti | reverse complement strand
GTGCTAGTATTACAGGTGTGAGGCACTGTGCATGGCCTATTAACATTTTCTTTTACAGCTTCTTATTTTATTTATTTATTTGTGTGTTTGCTTTACCATACTGAGGAAAGCTTGTCCACAACAAGATTGTGTGTGTGTGTGTGTGTGTGTGTATATATAAAAATTATTCGCCTGGCGTGGTGGCTCATGCCTGTAATCCCAGTACTTTGGGAGGCCGAGGTGGGTGCATCACCCACCTCAGAGTTCAAGACCAGCCTGAACAACATGGAGAAACCCTGTCTCTACTAAAAATACAAAATTAGCTGGGCGTGATGGCGCATGCCTGTAATCCCAGCTACTCTGGGAGGCTGAGGCAGGAGAATCGTTTGAACTCGGGAGGTGGAGGTTGCAGTGAGCCGAGATCGCACCATTGCACTCCAGCCTGGGCAACAAGAGCAAAACTCTGTCTCAAAAAAAAAAAAATTCTCCCATGTTTTTGTCTAGTACTTTTGTGCTTTCACTTTTCATATTTCAATCTTTCCTCCATGTAGAAAGTAAAAAAGTTCCTCTTTAAACTTTCCCTTCTTGTTAAGGAATAAATCATAAGTGTTAGAAATAATAGTGTTTTTTTTTTTAAAGACTAACTTCCTTTAAGCCTCCTTACTTTATGCTAATAACTTTTTGTTAGGCTCTATCCTATGTAGCTGTTAAACATGCTCACAGGCACGTAGTACATTCTATGTCCTTGTACCTTAACCAAATTATTTGTGCTGAACATGCTCACAGGCACGTTCCAGCTCGCAGCCTGTGCCCCTTCCCTATTTGGCATAAGCAACTTGCTCTTTTCCTTTGTCTTTTCATTACTTTTACCTATTTAGAAAAGTTTTAAACTGGTAGCCAATCGGGTTTTAGTTTAGATTGTGTGGTCTGGCTCCAGCCAATGGAGACAGGACACAGTAGCAGGGACAAAATGCGTAAGGAATAAAAATTGCTTCCCTCCTTTGTTCAGGTGTGCTTTCGCCATTATTCCATCTGCAATGAATACCCTTTCTGCAGAAAGTAAAGATTGCCTTGCTAAGAGGATTACATTTATGTTTAAGTGCTATTTCTTTGTGGCACCAGGGAACAAGCATTTACATATAACACTCTGTAAGTAGTTTATTTTGATACAAAGCATGAAGTGTTGATCTAATTTACTTTTTTTCTAGATGGCTTTCCAGATTTCCCAACACCTTTTATTGAATAATCCATCTTTTTCTGCTGAAATAAAATATCACCTTCATAATATATTAAATTTATTTATTTATTTATTTTTGAGTTGGAGTCTTGCTCTGTTGCCCAGGCTGGTGTGCAGTGGTGCAATCTCGGCTCACTGCAACCTCTGCTTCCTGGGTTCAAGCAATTCTCCTGCCTCAGCCTCCGGAGTAGCTGGGATTACAGGTGTGAGCCACCATGCCCAACTATCTTTTATGTTTTTAGTAGAGATAGGGTTTTGCCATGTTGGCCATGCTGGTCTTGCTTGAACTGCTGACCTCAGGTGATCTGCCCACCTTGGCCTCCCAAAGTGCTGGGATTATAGGCATGAGCCACTGTGCCCAGCCTATACCCTAGTATTTTAATAGACAGGATAATTGTTTGAGGCCAGTAGTTCTAGACAAGACTGGGCAATATAGTGAGACCCTGTCTCTACAAAAAATTTTTTAAAAGTTAGCTGGGCATGGTGGTGTGAGCCCGTAGTTTCAGCTACTTGGGAGGCTGAGGTAGGAGGGTCACTGGAACCCAGGAATTTGAGGCCACAGCGAGCTCTGATTGCACCACTGCACTCAGGGCATCTGTAGGATAATGGCTTATAGGAGATTTCAGCCTGGTCTATAGAGCAAAACTTAAATTTTTTTTAATATTTTAATCTTGACTATATTAAATATATAATTTCTCGGGAATTGACATCTTTATAATATTGAGTCTTCTCAGCCAATATGCATATTTTCCTCCTTCTACCAATTTGTTGTTGTTGTTGTTTTTTTAACAGGGTTTTGCTCTGTTTCCCAGACTGGAGTGCAGTGACGCTATCACAACTCACTGCAGCCTCGACCTCCTGGGCTCAGGCAATTCTCCTGCCTCAGCCTACTGTGTAGCTAGGACCACAGGCGTGTGCCACCACACCCAGCTAATTGTTAAAATTTTTTGTTAAGGCAGGGTCTCACTTTGTTACCCAGGTTGTTCTTGAACTCCCAGGTTCCAGCGATCCTCCCACTTTGGCCTCCCAAAAAGTGCTGGGATTCCAAGAATGAGTCACTGTGCCCAGTCCAGCTTGTTTCTTAAAAATTTATTTTCACTTTTAAATTAAGCAATCTGTGTGTTTGTGTGTGTGTGTGTGTGTGTAGTCAGGTTCTCACTATGTTGCCCAGGCTGGTTTCAAACTCCTGGGCTCAAATGATCTGCCCACCTTGGCCTCCCAAAGTGTTGGGATCACAGGCATGAGCCACTGTGCCCAGCCTGTTTTATTCTCTTTTTTTTTCATGCTCTTCTATTCCCAGATCCTTTATACAGTGCCCTGCACATTACAGGTAGGCACTCAATAAATATTTGTTTAATGAATAAGTGAATGGGCTCCCTACTCTAGCTCTTATGGTACTTTTTTTATGACCTCAGTTCTCACGTTCCAAGATAACGTATCTTCACTTACGCATATCTCACAACCAGACTTCTTAGTCCAATCAAAGGGATTCGGGAGCTGTTGCTTGGCCAGTTATGACTCCTGCTAACTGCCCTGTCTCCCACTTTTCCTCCTGGCCACAGAGACACCATGGGACCTTATCTACCCTCTTGCAGAATTCAGATACACTGTGTCTCTAGTATTCTCGGAAACCATCCAGTTTAGTAACCCTATCAAAAACGGAAATGAGTTTAGCCTGGCAGGAAATGAGGTCAGTTTGGCAACTGATAGTGAAACATTGAACAATGTAGGAGTTAGTGGTAGTTTGAGTTAATGCAAGTCATGTTGCAAGGAAGTGAAATAAGAAGATCAAATGGGCTGTGAGCTGTGCAGGTTAATTTGGGCTGAAAGAGGGAAGACCCCTGTAAACCGATGATTGCTTGCTTTGTGTGTACCTGGGGCAAGTGAGTGCATAGTGGAGGACTTCCGAGTCCTCCCAACCTAGATACAGATCTCTCAGGGCATCTATAGGAGAACAGCTTTGGCTAAAATCAATTAGCGCCATATATTGGGCCTTTCATGCCCTGTGTTAAACATTGGTTATCTCTAGTCCTCCCAGTATCCACGCTAAATGGGTAATAGTATCCATTTCACAAAGAATGATACTGAAGTTTAAATTACTAAAGGATCTGCCCAAGGTCACAGAGTGCAAATCTAGAGCTTTAATGAATTCTTTTCCAAGTAGACATTGGTTTGAATCTGTCTCATGCCTGTAATCCCAGCACTCTGGGAGGCTGAGATGGGCAGATCACCTGAGGTCAGGAGTTCGAAACCAGCCTGACCAACATGGAAAAACTCCATCTCTACTAAAAATACAAAATCAGCTGGGCATGGTGGCGCATGCCTGTAATCCCAGCCACTCAGGACACCGAGGTTGTGGTGAGCCGAGGTAGCGCCATTGCACTCCAGCCTGGGCAACAATAGTGAGACTCTATCTCAAAAAAAAAAAAAAAAAAAAAAAGAAGTAGAAGGGAAGAGTCAATGTACAACTACAGAAAAAAATGTATGATGGATGTAGGATGGTTATCAAAGTTGATCAGCATGTTCAAATTTTCATGTGTCATTTTCCATCAAAAGCTAATAAGCATAAAAGCTAGTCAACAGAATATACCCACAAATGAAAATAATGATGCTGCTGATGTAGATGAGGGATACAGTTATGCTCATTAACCTCCTGTTTTATCTACATCTTTCCTAAATTTATGGAAACAATGATGCATTTATAACCAGAAAGAACAGAAGCCAATTAGAATTACGATTCCATGTGGAAGACATTTAATATTTTAATTGCAGGTTCATGTCTTCTCATTTCTTCTGGACATTCCCTCCTGTCCCTCCCTAGACCCCCAGTTCTGCACCAGGATATTTGAATTGATACTAAGTGAAAGAGTGCAGTTCTTCTTGGGTGGGGTAGTTGGGAGATGTGGTCTGAAAACTGCCAACAGTTATTCTTCTATTCACTTGTAGGAACTTGTCTGAGGGAGAGCAGAGTTGATATCTAGAGAGACTCACAGACAAGAAAAGAAAGTGGAGGGGGAGGTGGGGAAGAGAGAGAGCCACACTTAGCTCCAGTTGCCCTTGAGGCTCTTTCTGTGGTTTGTCTAAGCTAGTTGACTTGGATTTCTTTCACTTGCAGCCACTGGCCTTCTATGGGCTGTTTGTGGCTCACCCCCTTGATCTGCCTACTCTGTGTGTGTTGATATTGGTGTGTGAGTCTCCACTCATTCTTTCTTGGAGTCTCCCTCCTTGCCAGTTTCCTTTCCTACCAGCAATATGTTCTTGGAAACTGTAAGTTTTAATATTTACTTGGCTGAAATAAGGTTAATTCTACATTTTAAGTTGATCTTTTTTTTTTTTTTGGAGACAAGGTCTCACTCTGTTGCTCGGGCTGGGGTGTAGTAGAGTGATCGCTGCTCACTGCAGCCTCATCCTCCTGGGATCAAGTGATCCTCCCACTTCTGCCTCCCTCCCCAGTAGTTGGGACTACAGGAGTACGCCACTACACCTGGCTAACTTTTTAATTTCATTTTTTTGTGGAGATGGGGCTGTCATCATGTTGTCCAGGCTTGTCTCAAACTCCTGACCTCAAGTGATTCTCCCGCCTCAGCCTTCCAAAGTGCTGGGATTACAGTCGTGAGCCACTGTGCCCGGCCAGGGAGAGTACATTTCTGTTGGAAGGATCCTCCAAGGACATCTGTAGTTTCTTTAATGTGAGGACAGATACCTGTATTAATTAATTTGTGCTCAGGAACTATTTTTTCACTAAAAGGTGAATATAAAAGTTATTTACCATAAAATTATCACACAATGCACTTCAACATCAAATATATTCATGGAGTCATTATTTTAGATTATTTGTGCCTTTTCCCCACTCCCTTGGTGGGAATGATCAGATTTGACTACAGAAACTCAATACCTTCGCCACCAACCACAAACATTGGTGGCACTCCTTGTATAGTAGGAGAACTGAAGGTGTAAAGAGGTGGCAGGTTCCTGGCCTCATAGAGACGTTGGCCATTCCAAAGATTAATCTTTTTTTATTTTTTGAGATGATGTCTTGCTCTGCCACCAGGCTGGAGTGCAGTGGCATAATCTCGGCTCACTACAACCTCCACCTCCTGGGTTCAAGTGATTCTCCCTGCCTCAGCCTCCCAAATATCTGGGATTACAGGCACAAGCCACCACACCTGGCTAACTTTTGTATTTTTAGTAGAAACGGAGTTTCACCATGTTGGCTAGGCTGGTCTCGAACTCCTGACCACAAGTGATCCACCCGCCTTGGCCTCCCAAATTGCTGGGATTACAGGCATGAGCCACCGTGCCCGGCCTCAAAGATGAATCTTATTGCCAAAGTTTTTTATTTATAAGTCAGCATCTGTTTGCTAAAGGAGCTTTTTGGGGCTCAAGCAATCCTCCCACCTCAGCCCCTCGAGTAGCTGGGACTACAGGTACAGGCCACCATGCTTTATTATTATCATTATTTTTAAATGTTTTTGTAGAGATGGGGTTTCTTTATGTTGCCCAGGCTGGTCTCAAACTCCTGGGGTCAAGCGATACTTTCGCCTGGGCCTTCCAAAGTGCTAGGATTATAGGTGTGAGCCACCACACTCAGCCTTCTTCTTGACTCTTATACACCAAATATTTTGCTTGCTCTGTTTTGAGATGCGATCTTGCTATGCTGCCCAGGCTGATCTCAAACTTCTGGGCTCAAGCAATCCTCCTCCCTTGGCCTCCCAAGTAGCTGGGATTATAGGCATATGCCACTGTGCCTGGTTTACACTCAATGTTATAATTTATCAATGGATTCTTTTTTATTTTTACTTTTTGAGGAGAGAGATGGAATCACACTAATTTGTGCAGACTGGTCTCAAACTTCTGGCCAGAAGCGATCCTCCTGCCTTGTCCCTCTCAAAGTGCAGGGATTACAGGTGTGAGTCACTGCACCTGGCCTATCAATGGATTCTTATCCCATTCTATGCAGGATCCCGACTGGATTAAATTCAGATACTAATCCAACTGATGGCTGTTGCCCTACATGCCAGAGCCCTGTCACCTATGCGTCGGGCTCTGCTCATCAGTTGTGCTGGTGCTGTTCTGTGCAGGTGTGGCTGGGACCTGGGAGGATGCTGCAAGTAGATTTCAGATTGAGACCCATGCCCAAGCTTGACCTGCTCCTATTGCTCATTGTTCAAGTTTAAGGGAGCATTGTTTAAACTCCTTTCTAAATCAGCAGTGTGAATTTTGCCTTGTTGTCTAAGTCAACACTCTTGTATTGGACTAGGCTCAAGATATTCCTGACTGGGTTTCAGTTCCAGGAGAACTCCCTCTTTCCAGCACAGACTGCCTTGCCACCCAGACAGCGGGATCAAAGTTCAGTCTGTGTAATTGAACTAATTTGTGATTATATTTTAGAGATGGGGTTTCACCATATTGGCCAGGCTGATCTCAAACCCCTGATCTTGTGATCCACCCACCTCGGCCTCCCAAAGTGCTGGGATTACAGGTGTGAGCCCTTGCGCCCGGCCGTTACACCTGTCTAATTTTTGTATTTTTAGTTAAGATGGGGTTTCACCACGTTGGCCAGGCTTATGTCGAACTCCTGGCCTCAAGCTATCTGCCCACTTTGGCCTCCCAACATGCAGGGATTACAGGTATGAGCCACTGCACCTGGCCTCACTCTTTTTTTCACTATCTTCCTGACATTCAATAGCTCATTCTGTGAAATTGCTACTTAGTCTTTTATAGCATGAATGTATTATAATTTGATTAAATTTCTTATTAATGAATATAGAGGTCATTCACAGTCTTTTGTAATTACAGTCTATTCTGCATTTGAAATTATTGCATGTACTTCCCGGTATACATGTGTGTTTCTTCAGGACCAATTTAGAGAAGTAGAAGTTATGGGCCCAAGGTATATGCACTTAAATTCTGGATATAACTTGCTAAATTGTTTTTCCAAAGGCCCACCAATTTATTTTCTGCTCAACAATAAGAAACATTGATCATTCTTCCACAGCTTGCCAGTAATAAATATTACTATATTTTAAAATTCTTGATAATTCTACTTGCCCTGATGATATTATGTTGTTTTAATTCACATTTCTCTTTTTTTCTTTTTTTTAGATGGAGCCTCGCTCTGTGGCTGGGCTGGAGTGCAGTGGCACGAACTTGGCTCACTGCAACCTCAGCCTCCCAGGTTCAAGTGGTTGTCCTGCCTCAGCCTCCCAAGTAGCTGGGATTACAAGTGTGTGCTACCACGCCCAGCTATTTTTTTTTTTTTTTTTTTTTTTTTTTTGATATGGAGTTTCACTCTTGTTGCCCAGGCTGGAGTGAGCCACCGCAGCCAGCCTTTGTTTTTCTTTTGCTTTCAGACAGGGTCTCCCTGTGTTGCTCGGGCTGGAGTGTGGTGGTTTGATCATAGCTCACTGTAGCCTCAACTTCCTTGGCTCAAGCAATTCTACCTCAGTCTCCTGAATAGCTGAGACTACAGACGCATGTCACCATGTCTGGCTAATTTTAAAATTTTTTATAGAGATAGAGTTTCATTATATTGCCCAGGCTGGAAAAATTCCATCTTTATTATAAACTATTTTCATATATAAAAGAATATGTTTTTGGATTTTCTATTCATTTCCATTCATTTGTTTATTCATGCAATGATATCATATTGTGTAGATTACTATTGCTTTTTACTATGATTTGCTATCTGATAAGGCAACTTGCTTCGTTATTGATTATTTTCCAAAATGTTCTTTGCTGTGGGCACACATTTTCAATTCAGTCTTGAGAATCAGATAAGCTTGAGGATGACCATATGATAATTCCAAGAGATGTCAAAAAAGCATCTGATGAGCCGGGCACGGTGGCTCACGCCTGTAATCCCAGCACTTTGGGAGGCCGAGATGGGCGGATCATGAGGTCTGGAGTTCGAGACCATCTTGGCCAACATGGTGAAACCTCTTCTCTACTAAAAATGCAAAAAATGAGCCAGGCGTGGTGGCATGCACCTGTAGTCCCAGCTACTTGGGAGGCTGAGGCAAGAGAATCGCTTGAACCTGGGAGGTGGAGGTTGCAGTAAGCCCAGATCATGCCACTGCACTCTAGCCTGGTGACAGAGCAAGACTCCGTCTCAAAAAAAAAAAAAAAAAGGCATCTGATGAAATTGAATATCTGTAATATGAAATATGATGCAATTGTTTTACTAAAAAAAAAGAACAAGGAAAAGAAACAAAAACAAATACAGGTCTTGAAGGATACACATGTAACTCTGCTGATTTTTGTATCGGGAGAGGAATAGGAGTTTAGGGCTGTAGTAGCTACTGTGGTGTATTCTCTAGATGCCCCTCTTTAGTACAAACCACTTATTCCAGTTGCCAGCAATGTTGCCTGCTGACAGCTTACTGTATAGTGCCTCCCCAGACTGCGATTTGAGTTGTGTGTTGCTGCTTTGCCAAGTTTAAGTTCCTGCCTAAGGATAGATTGCATCCAATGACTGATTATTGTGGGATATAAATGCATCTCCCCTTTGCCTCAGTTTGGGACAATTTTGAATGGTCATCCTAGCTTCAGAGCTTCCTGAAGGATTGCTGAAGCCTCTGCCGCAACTGCATCACAGCCTAACTTCTCTCTGTGCCAGATCTTGCTTTTCTCACTGCCTTACACATGTTTCTGAGAGCACTTGCCAATGAACCACCTGCACACAAGTTTGTTCCAGAGTCTACTTCCTGGGGTTCCTGGCCTACAATGAGCAATAAATGATTAGGTGGTGAGGAGAGACGAGTTTTTCACATTTTGCTGTCTTAAGTAAACTTAAATAATGTTTAACAATCTATTATATCACTTTATTTATTTATTTATTTAATTTTTTGAGACAAAGTTTCGCTCTTGTTGTCCAGGCTGTAGTGCAATGGCACAGTCTCGGCTCACTGCAACCTCTGCCTTCCAGATTCAAGTGATTCTCCTGCCTCAGCTTCCCAAATAGCTGGGATTACAGGGGCCCTGCCACACGCCTTTTTTTTTTTATTTTTTATTTTTTAGACAGACTCTTGCTGTGATGCTCAGGCTGGAGTGCAATGGTGAGATCTCAGCTCACTACAACCTCTGCCTTCCGGGTTCAAGTGATTCTCCTGTCTCCGCCTCCCAAGTAGCTGGGACTGCAGGCACGTGCCATCATGCCTGGCTAAGTTTTGTATTTTTAGTAGAGATAGGGGTTTCACCATGTTGGGCAGGGTGGTCTCAAACTCCTGACCTCTGGTGATCCACCTGCCTCGGCCTCCAAAGTACTGGGATTATAGGCGTGAGCCACCATGCTTGGCCCTAATTGTTGTGTTTTTAGTAGAGATGGGGTTTCACCATGTTGGCCAGGCTGATCTCGAATTCCTGACCTCAGGTGATATGCCTGCTTTGGCCTCCCAAAGGGCTGGGATTACAGGTGTGAGCCACTATGCCCAGCCTATTATATCTGTTATATCACTTTAAATTTGTGTTTATCTTTTTTTTTGAGACGTTGTCTTGCTGTGTTGCCCAGGCTGAAGTCCAATGGCATGATCAAAGTCACTGCAGCCTCAGCCTCCTGGGCTCATGCAATTCTCCCACCTCAGCCTCCCAAGCAGCTGGTACTACAGGTGCCACCACCATACCTGGCTAATTTTTGTATTTTTTTTGTAGAGATGGGGTTTCACTATGTTACCCAGCCTAGGTGCTTAAATATTACCAACAAGTAGAAAACATAACAATGTTGTAGTGACTTTTTAATTTTAATTTAAAATTTTATTTTAATTAATTAAAATTAAATTTTAATTT
>NW_016812252.1:260619-289410 GCF_001698545.2 Rhinopithecus bieti | reverse complement strand
TTTTATTTTTAATTTAATTTTAATTTTTACTTTACTTTAATTTTATTATTATTACTATATATATTTTTTATTATTATTTTTTGAGACGGAGTCTTGCTCTGTTGCCAGCATGGAGTGCAGTGGCATGATCTAGGCTCACTGCAACCTCTGCCTCCCAGGTTCAAGTGATTCTCCTGCCTCACCCTCCTGAGTGGCTGGGACTCCAGGCATGTGCCACCACCCCCAATTAATTTTTGTACTTTTAGTAAAGACAGGGTTTAGCATGTTGGCCAGGATGGTCTCGATCTCTCTCTCTCTTTTTTTCTTTTTTTTTGAGACAGAGTGTCACTCTATCGCCCAGGCTCAAGTGCAATGGCACGATCTCAGCTCACTGCAACCTCTGCCTCCTGGGTTCAAGTGATTCTCCTGACTCAGCCTCCCGAGTAGCTGGGATTACAGGTATGCACCACCATGCATGGCTCATTTTTTGTATTTTTAGTAGAGACTGAGTTTAACCATGCTAGCCAGGCTGGTCTCAAACTCCTGACCTCGTGATCCACCTGCCTCGGCCTCCTAAAGTGCTGGGATTACCAGCGTGAGCAACCATGCCCAGCTGGTCTTGATCTCTTGACCTCATGATCCACCTGCCTTGGCCTCCTAAAGTGTTGGAATTACAGGCATGAGCCACTGTATTTTTTTTTCTTTTTTTCTTTTTTCTTTTTTTTTTTTGAGACCGAGTTTCGCTCTGTTGCCCAGGCTGGAGTGCAGTGGCCAGATCTCAGCTCACTGCAAGCTCCGCCTCCCGGGTTTACGCCATTCTCCTGCCTCAGCCTCCCGAGTAGCTGGGACTACAGGCGCCCGCCACCTCGACCGGCTATTTTTTTGTATTTTTTAGTAGAGACGGGGTTTCACCGTGTTAGCCAGGACGGTCTCGATCTCCTGACCTCGTGATCTGCCCGTCTCGGCCTCCCAAAGTGCTGGGATTACAGGCTTGAGCCACCGCGCCCAGCCGTATTTTTTTTTCTTAAGAGACAGGGTCTCCCTATGGTTTGCAGGCTGGTCTGGAACTCCTGGGCCCAATGTATCCTCCTGCTTGGCCTCCTAAAGTGCTAGCATTACAGGTGTGAGACACCATGCATCATCTATGTTGTAGAAACTTTTAAAAAAGAAACGCTCATGTTCTGCCCACATTCCCAGTCAGCAGTCGCACTACTGCAGTACAAGAATCATTTTATTTCTACATACTTCCCTTGAGCAGGGATCATATACAGTTATATTTTTGCCTGGCTTGCTGTGGTGGAAAGTTTTACATGGTAATGCAATCATTTGTCATAAAGGTGAATTTTTCACTGCTCTGTAAAGATAACTACAGAAAGCAAGGTATAGCTGAACCGGAACGGACATTCAGAAAACTCTGGCAGCTGTTGTCCCAGCCTTGGGTCTAAATCAGGTTAACTTAGTTGTATCTTCTGAAAAAGGAAATTACTGGAGGAGGTTTGGTTAACATAACACAGCCTCTTAGCCAAAGCACCAGAATTGAAAACCAGGGTTCTAAGCTCTGGATTCCCAGTGCAGTATTCGTTCTACCAATAGAGTCACCCCCTACCCGTCCCTTTAAAAAAAAAAGAGAGAGAATCGTTTTTAGTAGTAAAACTTAGCATATGCCAGCACCAGGAATGTTACGGAGTCATAGCAGCAGGGGTGAGTAGGTGACCCCCATGGAGCTTCACATGGCGAAGAGGATGAGGAAGGTGACCGTCAAACAGAAGAGCCCCATGGCCTCAGACAGGGCAAAGTCCAGAATGGCATAGAAGAGCTGCTTCCTGAGAGATAGGCTCATGGCATAGCGAATGATCAAGCTGCCAAACACCATTCCTCTGCCAGCCCTTGAGCCAGTTACAATCATGGGCTGGGTGTGGTGGCTCACACCTGTAATCCCAGCACTTTGGGAGGCCCAGGCCAGAGTTCATGACCAGCCGGGGAACATTGCAGCACCCAGTCTCTACAAAATATTAAAAAATTAGCTGGACGTGGTGGCTTGCATCTGTAGTCCCAGCTACTCAGGCGGCTGAGGTGGGAGGATCGCTTGAGCCCGGGAGGTTGAGGCCGTAGTGAACTGTGATTGTGCCACTGCACTCCAGTCTGGATGACAAAGTGAGACCCTATCTCAAACCAACCAACCAACTGTGACTGCCCCAGCATCAACAAACTTGGCTGCTGTGTCAATGTCCCAGGAGACTACACTGGTCTGGAACTCCTATCTAGCCACGTGGAGTGGGGAGCTGCTGTAGGAAGGCTGTTTGGATAAATTATTTGGCCTATTCAGAAAGGAGGCAGACACAGACCTGAGTAAACTAGTACTACAGCAGATCAGAGCCTGAGAAATGAGTAGTGCCCCAGGGGTCTGCATTTTTTCAGTCTGTGCTCCCACTTCCCTGCATCTCCAGCTTGGCCCACAGCATTCACTCTGCCCAAGGTGGCTTCGAAGTTCCAGTTTTCTAAATGCTGATGTGTTCTCTGATCAGAATCTTCCTCTGAGTGGGCACAGCAGGCTTCTGTTCCCTGGGGAGGGCAGAGGAATTCTTCTCCTTGGATGTAAAGAGAATAGAGAAATCTGCCCAAAGAATTAGCTGTGGTTCTTACTGCTCAGGAGTCTTCCTGGTTGCCCTAACTTTCCTCCAGAGTTCTAATTTCTCCTTCCTTCCTTCCTTCCTTCCTTCCTTCCTTCCTTCCTTCCTTCCTAACTTCCTTCCTTCCTTCCTTCCTTCCTTCCTTCCTTCCTTCTTTCTCTCTCTCTCTCTCTTTCTTTCTTTTCTTTCCCTTCCTTCCTTCCTTCCTTCCTTCCTTCCTTCCTTCCTTCCTTCCTTCCTTCCTTTCTTCCTTTCTTCCCCCCCCCCCCCCCCCCCCCCCCCCCCTCTCTCTCTCTCTCTCTTTCTTTCTTTCTTTCTTTCTTGTTTTGAGACAGTCTTACTCTGTTGCCCAGGCTAGAGTGCAGTGCAGCGATCTTGACTCACTGCAACCTCTGCCTCCCAGGTTCAACAGACTCTCCTGCCTCAGCCTCCTGAGTAGCTGGGATTACAGGCAGCCACCACGCCCAGCTAATTTTTGTATTTTTAGTAGAGACAGCGTTTCGCCATGTTGGCCAGGCTGGTCTCAAACTGCTGACCTCAGGTGATCCACCAGCCTCGGCCTCCCAAGGTCCTAGGATTAAAGGTGTGAACCGCCACGCTGGGTCCAGAGTTCTGTTTTCAAGTTTCTCTGTTCTCTGATCTTCATAAGCTGCTGGAGAACACGGTCCCACTACTTATTCACACACATCCATAAAACTCCCCACTTAGGAGTCAGGATCTCAGGTTGGCCAATGAACAATGAACCACAAGTGGGGTGTTTGGAAACTTTCCTCAAAAATGAGGAACTTAAACACTGAAGAGCCTGTGTTGGTTGTTCCAGGGCAATTGTCTTTATTCTGACCCAAACAAACCTCATGCAGCTCTAAATTCAGAAAATAACACGTGTTGATGAGAATGTGGAGAAATTGGAAACTATGCATTGTTGATGGGACTGTAAAATGGCACAGCCATTGTGGAAAATAGCATGGAAGTTCCTTTAAAAAATTAAAAATAGAACAACTCTATGACCCAGCAATCTCACTTCAGGGTATATATCCAAAAGAATGGGAAGCAGGGCCTCAAAGAAATATTTGCACACCCTTGTTTACAGCAGCATTATTCACAATGGCCAAGAGGTGGAAGCAAACCAAGCGGCCATCAAAGGAAGAATGGATAAACAAATTGTAGTGTATACATACAGTGAAATATGATTCAGCCTTAAAAAGGAAGGAAATCCTGTCACATGCTACAACATGAGTAAACCTTGAGTCATTTTGCTAAATGAAATAAGCCAGTCATGGCTGGGCACGGTGGCTCACGCCTGTAATCCCAGCACTTTGGGAGGCCGAGGCGGGTGGATCACGAGGTCAGGAGTTTGTGACCAGCCTGGCCAACATGGTGAAATCCCGTCTTTATTAAAATACAAAAAAAAAAAAATTAGCCAGGCTTGGTGGCGGGTGACTATAATCCCAGCTACTCAGGAGGCTGAGGGAGGAGAATCACTTGAACCAAGGAGGCAGAGGCTGCAGTGAGGCGAGATCACGCCACTACATTCCACCCTGGGCAACAGGGCAAGACTCTGTCTCAAAAAAAAAAGAAATAAGTCAGTCACAAAAAGGCAAATATTGCATGATTTCACTATCTAAAATACAATTTTGTTAAATTTTATTTATTTGTTTATTTATTTAATTAAATTTATAGAAACAGAAAGTTGAACAGTAGTTGCCATGGGGTGGAGGAAGGAGGAACTGGGGAGTTGTTTAATGGGTACAGCGTTTTAGTTTTGCAAGATGAAAAAGTTCTGGAGGCTGGGCATGCTGGCTCATACCTGTAATCACAGCACTTTGGAAGGCTGAGGAGGGCAGATCCCTTGAGCCCGGAAACAAGACCAGCCTGGGCCCCATGGTGAAACTCTGTCTCTACAAAAAATAAAAAATTGGCCGGGCGCGGTGGCTCAAGCCTGTAATCCCAGCACTTTGGGAAGCTGAGACGGGCGGATCACGAGGTCAGGAGATCGAGACCATCCTGGCTAACATGGTGAAACCCCGTCTCTACTAAAAAATAAAAAAAACTAGCCGGGCGAGGTGGCGGGCGCCTGTAGTCCCAGCTACTCGGGAGGCTGAGGCAGGAGAATGGCGTAAACCCGGGAGGCAGAGCTTCCAGTGAGCTGAGATCCGGCCACTGCACTAAAGCCCGGGAGACAGACTTCCGGCTCAAAAATAAATAATAAAAATAAATAATAAATAAATAAATAAATAATTACCGTGGGGTGGTGGTATGACGCTGTAGTCCCAGCTACTCGGGAGGTTGAGGTAAGAGGACGCAGCTGACGCCCAGGAGGAACTGTGGATGCCCATGATACAGCACCACCTGTACGTCCAACCTGGGGGACAGAGTGAGACCCTGTCCAAAAAAAAAAAAAAAAAAAGTTCGGAGATCGGTTGCATAACAATGTTGAATACACTTAACAGCCTTAAACTGTATTACACTTCAAATGATGCAGATGAATAAATTTTATGTTATGTGTTTTTTACAATTAAAATAAATCATTGAAAAACTAAATGAAAAGGTTAGCAAACAAATTAGATATAATTGAAGAGGAAATTAATAAACTAGAAGAACTACCAAAATTATTCAGAATATAGCACAGAGAAACAAAGAGATTTCAGGAAATATGAATGATACAATGATACAAGGAGAAGATCTAACATTTGGCTAACTAGGGTTCCAGAAGAAAAGAATAGAGAAAGTGGACAGGTAACATTCAAAGAGAAAATGCCTGATAAATTTTCCAGAATTGCTGAAAAATATAAATCCTGTTTCTTTCTTTCTTTTCTTTTCCAGTAAACCTTTTGCACTCCTAAAATCCTGTTTCAGAAATCACAATGGAGCTCAAGAATGATAAAAATAATCCATACTTAGACTCCTCATAGAGAAACTGCAGATCAAAGACAGGAAGATTACATTAAAAGCATCCAGAAAGCAATCAAGACGTACTTCAAGCCAGATGCGGCAGCTCATGCCTGTAATCTGCTGAGGTGGGCAGATCACTTGAGGTCTGGAGTTCAAGACCAGCCTGCCCAAGGTGTTGAAACCCTGTCTCTACTAAATATACAAAAATTTAGCCAGACATGGTGGTGCATGCCTGTAATCCCAGCTACTTGGGAGGCTGAGGCAGGAGAATTGCTTGAACCCGGGAGGCAGAGGTTGCAGTGAGCCAAGATGGTGCCATTGCACTCCAGCCTGGGCAACAGGAGCAAAAGTCTGTCTCAAAAAAGAAAAGAAAAGAAAAGAAAATGGAGGAGGCTGTGTGTTTGCAGGAGCCAGGGGGTAAATGGAAACTTTCTGCTCAACTTTGCTGTAAACCTAAAACCGCTCTAAAAAATTAAATTTCGCCAGCTGCAGTGGCTCACGCCTATAATCTCAGCACTTTGGGAGGCCAAGGCGGATGGATCACCTGCAGTCAGTAGTTCGAGACCAGCCTGGCCAACATGGTGAAACTCGGTCTCTACTAAAAATACAAAAATTACTTGGGTGTGGTGGCAGGTTCCTGTAATCCCAGCTAATCCGGAGGCTAAGGCAGGAAAATCGCTTGAACCTGGGAGGTGGACATTGCAGTGAGCGGAGATCATGCCACTGCACTCCAGCCTGGGCAACAAGAGCAAAACTCCTTCTTAAAAAAAAAAAAAATTAAATTTATTTGGAAAAAAAAAAAAAAAAAAACTCAAGGCAAAAAAAGACATCTAGAGAGAAAAAAAATATAATGAACAAAAATAAGCAACAAAGTAATAATAATTACATGGACAGGAAACATCTTAATTGAAACAAAACAAGACTTTTTTAAAAAAAATACACTTAATGAGGAATTTGAAGTTAGCTATTGCTAGGTATGGTCATGCCCTATTTCCTACTCTCTTTCTCCCTACCCTCTGGTTGTCTTCATTAATTTTTGTTTTTCTTTTTTGAGATGCAGTCTAGCTATGTCACCCAGGCTGGAGTGCAGTGGTGTGATCTCAGTTCACTGCACCTCCGCCTCCCAGCTTCAAGCAATTCTCCTGCCTCAGCCTTCAGATTAGCTGGGATTACAGATGTGCGCCACCATGCCCGTCTATTTTTTGTAGAGATGGGATTTCATCATGTTGGCCAGGCTGGTCTCGAACCCCTGACCTCAAGTGATCTGCCCAACTTGGCCTCCCAAAATGCTGGGATTCCAGGCATGAGCCACTGCCCCCCGGCTGTTTGTCTTCATTAATATGAATGACAGCTTTTATTCTGTAACTAGGAGAAGAGAGAGACTGAGATAAAGAAAGAGAGGGGAAAGGAAGTTTGTTGAAGGAAGAAAGGGTATTTGGCTTTTAATACTGATATTGACCTGGAGAGGAAAGGGGTCTAGAAAGGCCCCTGCTTCATTATCATTTGGGGTTGGAGTGGGGGTGGAGGGAGTATGGTAAAATTATTCCCACAGCAAGCCTCTATGGGGCAGAAGACCACCAGAGACACTTTCAATGATGGTGCCCATCTGTACAAGATCTTAGAAGCTCTAAAGTATACTTAGATATGTCATATCATTTAATCTCAGAGAGGTCACGTGCCTACTCTGTCAGGTAATGCCAACAACAATATTTCTAGATATCTTGGTTAGACTTTTTTTTCTTCTTCTTTTAGAGATAGGGTCTCACCCTGTTGCCCAGGCTGGAGTGCAGTGGTGTGATCATATATCTTACTGTAATCTAGAATTCCTGGGCTCAAATGATCCTCCTGTTTCAGCCTCCCCAATAATAGGGACTAACAGGCGGTGCCACCACACCCAGCTAATTTTTCTTTTTTTTGAGACAGAGTCTCCCTCTGTAGCCCAGGCTGGACTGCTAGTGGTGTCCTCTCAGCTCACTGCAACCTCCTGGGCTCAAACAATCCTCCTGCCTCAGCCTCCCAAGTAGCAGGACTACAGGCCCATGCCACCAAGCTTGGCTTTTTCTTTTTCTTTTTTTGAGACAGAGTCTTGCTCTGTCTCCCAGGCTGGAGTTCATTGCAATCTCCACCTCCTGGGTTCAAGCAGTTCTCCTGCCTCAGCCTCATGAGTAGCCGGGACTACAGGCGCATACATTTTTAGTAGAGACAGGGTTTCCCCATGTTTGCCAGGCTGGTCTTGAACTCCTGATCTCAAGTGATTTGCCCACCTTGGCCTTCCAAAATGTTGGGATTACAGGTGTGAGCCACCACACCCGGCCCCTGGATAATTTTTTTGTATTTTCAGTAGAGAGAGGTGTTTTCCATGTTGCCCAGGCTGGTCTCCAACTCTTGGGCTCAAATGATCCGCCCGCTCAGCCTCTCTGGGATTATAGGCATGAGCCACCGTGCCTGGCCTAATTTTTGTTTTTTGATTTTTTTGTGGAGATGGGATCTTGCTCTGTTGCCTGGCTGGTCTTGCACTCCTGGCCGCAAGTCAGGCATCTGCCTTGGCCTCCCTAGTAGCTGGGATTACAGGCATGAACTACCACCCTCAGCCCTCTTTGTTAGCCTTATACTTCCTGATATTTGTTAGTTGCAATTTTGCAGGCTCCCTCTAATTTCAACATTTGTTTTTGCTTATTAACAGAGAAAGGTAGGCTGAGAATTTGAAAATTTTTATCTCCAGCCTGGACCTTTCTCAGGAACTCTGGACTGCTACTGATTATCAATGCTGGAATATCTAAACAAGCACTTCAGGTCGGGTGCGGTGGGTCACGCCTGCAATCCCAGCACTTTGGGAGGATCACTTGAGGTCAGGAGTTTGAGACCAGCCTGGACAACATGGTGAAACCCTGTCTTTACTAAAAATACAAAACTTAGCCAGGCGTGGTGGTGCACACCTGTATTCCCAGCTACTGGGGAAGCTGAGGCAGGAGAATCGCTTGAAACTGGGGTGGCAGAGGCTGCAGTTAGCCAAGATCGCGCCACTGCACTCCAGCCTGGGTGACAGAGAGAGACCCTGTCTCAAAAAAATAAAATAAAATAAATAGGCCGGGCACGGTGGTTCATGCCTATAATCCCAGCACTTTAGGAGGCCAAAGCGGGCGGATCACCCTAGGTCAGAGGTTCGAGACTAGCCTGACCAACATGGAGAAACCCCATCTCTACTAAAAATACAAAATTAGCCAGGCGTGGTGGTGTATTCCTGTAATTCCACCTACTCAGGAGGCTGAGGCAGGAGAATTGCTTGAAACTGGGGTGGCAGAGGCTGCAGTTAGCCAAGACTACACCACTGCACTCCAGACTGGGTGACATAGAGAGACCCTGTCTCAAAAAAATAAAATAAAATATATAGGCCGGGCACAGTGGCTCATGCCTGTAATCCCAGCACTTTAGGAGGCTGAGGCGGGTGGATCACCTGAGGTCAGAGGTTCGAGACCAGCCTGACCAACATGGAGAAACCCCGTCTCTACTAAAAATACAAAATTAGCGGGGCATGGAGGTGCATTCCTGTAATTCCACCTACTTGGAAGGCTGAGGCAGGAGAATCGCTTGAATCTGGGAGGCAGAGGTTGCAGTGAGCAGAGATCGTGCCATTGCACTCCAGCCTGGGCAACAAGAGCAAAACTCCGTCTCAAAAAAATAAATAAAAGGCCGGGTGCGGTGGCTCACGCCTGTAATCCCAGCACTTTGGGAGGCTGAGGTGGGCGGATCACTTGAGGTCAGGAGTTTGAGATCAGCCTGGCCAACATGGTGAAACCCCATCTCTACTAAAAATACAAAAATTAGCTGGCCATGGTGGCAGATGCCTGTAATCCCATGAACTCGGGAGGCTGAGGCCAGCGAATTGCTTGAACCCGGGAGGCGGAGGTTGCAGTGAGCCAAGATCGTGCCACTGCACTCCTGCTTGGGCAACAGAGTGAGACTCCATCACACACACACACACACACACACACACACACACACACACACACACAAATAAAATAAGCACTTCAAATTTATGATGTCCAAAAGGTCAATCTGCTGAATTAGTTCTTTCTTTTTTTTTTCTTTTTTCTTTTTTTTTTGGGACGGAGTCTCGCTCTGTCGTGCAGGCTGGAGTGCAGTGGTGCGATCTCAGCTCACTGCAAGCTCCTGAAGCTATTTTTTCAGTAGGCACCTAAGGCCTGGTTCCTTCCTCTTGGTCACTCAGGAACTCTTCTCCAGACTGGCTAATGGAGTACGGTTTGGGAAAGGACTTGGCTGGGTCTCCTACATGTTGAGTTCGATTTCCTCCTTTGGGTGTGTTTTAGCTTCCAGCTGGGATTTTTGCCATAGTAATTATAACAACCACACTCTGCAAGGAGACTCTAAAAGCTATATAGGCAAACACATAAATAGAAAGGAATTCCTAAGGCAAGCCAAGTAGTTATCAGAATCTCCACCCCTACCAGAGTCGGAAGCTCTGTACTTGCCTCCCGGTAACTGCTTAGAGAGAATTATTTAGCCAGCTTGGATTCTTTCTACAACCACACTGAAATCGGATATCCTGAGGGAAAGGGAAGTTTTCCCCCACCCCAACCCTGTTCCTCTCCAAACCTTTCTCATCTAGCCAACAGCACTGTCATTCACATGTCTGCTTGACACAAAAACCTAGAGGTTTGCTTTTATTCTTTCTTGTCCCTCACCTCTCATCAGCAAAGCTTATTGCTTCTACAAAATGTGCCTGGAGTCTATCTTCTCCTCACTATTGGGTGTTAATTGTGTTCATCTTGGACAATTGCTAACTGATCTTGCTTCCACTTCCCTCTCTCTCTCTCGTTCTTTCTTTCTTTCTTTTTTTTTTTTTTTTGAGACGGAGTCTCGCTCTGTCACCCAGGCTGGAGTGCAGTGGCCAGATCTCAGCTCACTGCAAGCTCCGCCTCCCGGGTTCACGCCATTCTCCTGCCTCAGCCTCCCGAGTAGCTGGGACTACAGGCACTGCCACCTCGCCCAGCTAGCTTTTGTATTTTAGTAGAGACGGGGTTTCACCATGTTAGTCAGGATGGTCTCGATCTCCTGACCTCGTGATCCACCCGTCTCGGCCTCCCAAAGTGCTGGGATTACAGGCTTGAGCCACCGCGCCCGGCCCTTTCTTTCTTTCTTTCTTTGCTTCTTTCTTTCTCTCTCTTTCTCTCTCTCTTTCTTTCTTTCTTTCTTTCTTTCTTTCTTCTTTCTTCTTTCTTCTTTCTTTCTTCTTTCTTTCTTTCTCTTTCTTTCTTTTTTCTTTCTTTCTTTCTTTCTTTCTTTCTTCTTCCTTACCTTTCCCTTCCTTCCTTCCTTCCTGTCCTTTTCTTTCTTTCTCTCTCTTTCTCTTTCTTCCTTTCTTTGTTTCCTTTCCTTTCTTTCTTCCTTTCTTCTTTTCTTTCCTTTTTTTTCTTTCTTTTGATACAGTCTTGCTCTGTCACCCAGGCTGAAGTGCAGTGGTGTGATCTCAGCTCACTACAACCTCTGCCTCCCCAGCTCAAGTGATCCTCCCACCTCAGCCTCCTGAGGAGTTGGGACTACAGGTGCACACCACAATGCCCAGCTAATTTTTGTATTTTTTGTAGAGACGAGGTTTCGCCATGTTGCCCAGGCTGGTCTTGAACTCCTGGGCTCAAGCTCTTCACCCACCTCGGCCTCCCAAAGTGTTGGGATTACAAGCATGAGACACCGTGCCCAGCATCTGCTTCCACTCTTATACTGCTATGTATCATTCTCCCCATAGCTGCTAGAGCCATCTTTTAATACAATAAATCTCATCATTGCCTTGCTCACAACCCTTGTTGGCTCTTGCAGCTATGGGGAGAATGAACTCCTACTGAACTTTTGATCATTTCAGACTTCTTCACGGCCCAAGAGGCTTTGCATAATGTGGCTCAGTCTTCCTCTCCAAGCACACTTCTTAGTGCTCTCCCCGTCAGCTACCTGACCATCTCTGTTCCTCAGTGTGCCAAGCTTGTTTCTGTCTTCAAGCCACGGGATTTTTTGTTGGCTATGCTTAAAATACTCTATGAATATTTCCTCATGGCTGACTCCTTGGTATTTAGGCCTGAGTTCAGTTACTATTGCTCCATAGTGAAACACTCCAAAACTCAGTGGCTTCAAAACAACAATAATTTATTTTGCTCATATATCTGTATTTTGGGCAGGGCTTCGTGGGGAAGGCTCATTTTGCTCCACGCAGCATCAGCTGGGGCAAATCAGCTAACTGAGAATTCGCCTCCGAGTTGGCTCACTCACATGGCAGTCATCTATGAGTTAAGCCAGAGTTGAAGGCTGGGGCTTTAGCTGTTCTCCACGTAGCTAGGCTCCTGGGAACGTGTCCCAAAAGAGTCAGGTAGAGGCTGGGCACGGTGGCTCACGCTTGTAATCCCAACACTTTGGGAGGCTGAGGAGAGTGGATGGCTTCAGCTCAGGTGATTGAGAGCAGCCTGGGCAACATGGTGAAACCCCGTCTCTATAAAAAAAAAAATACATAAATTAGCTGGGAATGGTGGCGTGTGCCTGTAATCCCAACTGCTTGGGAGGCTGAGGCATGAGAACTGATTGAGCCCAGGAAACAGAGGTTGCAGTGAGCTGAGATCATGCCACTGCATGGCATGGCATGTCATCCAGCATGGACAACAGAGTGAGACTCTGTCTCAAAAAAACAAAACAAAAGTCAGGTAGAAGCTGTAATGTCTTTTCTGACCTAGACTTGGGAGTTCTGTTGTATTTTATTAGTTGAGAAGGTCAAAAGACCCATTGGAGTTCAACTGAAGGGAACACAGAGTCTGCCACTTGATGAGGGAGTGGCAGGGTTCTGAAACAGCATATGGAAATTGAAATATTGTTTTTCTGGATAATTTTTGGATAATACTATCTGCCACAGCTACCGCCACAGTGTGGTCTTCACTGACTGCTCTCTACATACTAACCCCTCCTCTCCACCCCAGCTATCTCTACCATTTCAACATCTGCTTCCGCATAGAACCTGCCATTCTCTTGTTCCTTTATGTATTTGCTCACTTGCAGCCTTATAGAAGAAAAGAAACTCCCTGAGAGCGGAAACCTTGCATGAAGGGAGACTAGGTGGAAGGCTGTTGCACAAAGCTCTGGCAGTTGCAGACAGAAAGGCAGTGGCTATTTAGAGACATGTGTAAGGGTGGAGAGGTTGCTATTTAGTGACTGACTGACCATGGGGGATGACAGGAGGAAGGCGGACACTAGGTTGCCAGTCCATCTCAGATCGAGGACTGGCATAGTACTGAGGGTATGCATAGTTTAGGGTTGCCTGGCAGAGACCACGCTGAGACCTGTCCTACTAGAGGGGTAAATGGTGCTTACCATATGTGTGGAGAGACCGACTAGATGCTCACCAAAACCCTTTCCTCTCCTTCCTGAGCTTCTAGCCAGGTCGCACTTCCTGGCTCTCTTGCAGCTAGATAGGAAACCTTATAAAGTTATGGCCAAAAAAAATGTAAGTAGGAGCTGACATATAGCCCTTTGAGGCTTGGCCTATTAGAAACCATCATGTAAGACTCTTTTTTTTTTTTTTGAGACTAAGTTTCACTGTTGTTGCCCAGGTGGGAGTGTAATGGCTCGGTCTTGGCTCACTGCAACCTCCACCTCCCAGGTTCAAGCAATTCTCCTGCCTCAGTCTCCTGAGTAGCTAGGATTACAGGCGCACACCACCATGACCGGCCCATTTTTTGTATGTTTAGTAGAGACGGGGTTTCACAGTGTTGCCCAGGGTGGTCTTGAACTCCTGACACCCGGCCCATCCTGTAAGATTCTGTGTGGTGGCTGGGTGTGGTTGCTCATGCCTATAATCCAAGCACTTTGGGAGGCTGAGGAGGGTGGATCACCTGAGGTCAGGAGTTCCAGACCAGCCTGGCTAACATGGTAAAACCCCATTTCTACTAAAAATACAAAAAATTAGCTGGGTGTGGTGGCGGGCACCTGTAGTGCCTGTAATCCCAGCTACTTGGGGGGCTGAGGCAGGAAAATTGCTTGAACCCGAGAGGCAGAGGTTGCAGTGAACCAAGATCATGCCATTGCACTCCAGCTTGGGAAACAAGAGTGAAACTCCGTCTCAAAAAAAAAAAAAAAAAAAAAAGATTCTGCGTGATCCCTTCCTGTTTCTGGGTGGCCTTGTAGGAAGTGTGTTAACCATGACAGCATCACAGATGGTAGAAGTCTATGTTACTGAATTTGTGGAATAGAGAACTGCTCCCCAATCCCCTCATCTTTTTTATTTCACAACAGAGTTTTTGAAAAGACAAGGACAGTTGTAGAATGTCCCCACATTTAGGACTTGTCTGATGGTTTCTTCACATTGTTATTTAACTTCTTCCTCTGCTTCTTGTACTTCCTGTAAAATAAAAGTCAACTGTGTAGCTTCAGTTGGGTTTGAGTTTGCTTTTATGGTAAGAAGTTTTTCAAAGGTGACATTGTAGGCTGGGCGTGGTGGCTCACACCTGCAATTCCAGCACTTTGGGAGGCCGAGGCAGGGGAATCACTTGAGGCCAGCCTGGCCAACTTGGTGAAGACCCATCTCTACTAAAAATACAAAAAATTAGCTGGGTGATGCATGCCTGTAATCCCAGCTACTTAGGAGGCTGAAACACAAAAATTGCTTGAACCTGGGAAGCAGAGGTTGCAGTGAGCCAGGATCATGCCACTGCACTCCAGCCTGGGTGACAGAGTAAGATTCTGTCTCAAAAAAAAAAAAAAAAAAAAAAACCATTGTACTTTATATTGCATCATACCAGCAAGACATCACGTCAGGTTGCCCCACTATTGGTGATGTTACATCTGCAGATTGTGTTCAGATAGTAATTGCCAAGTCCCTCCATTGTAAAGGCTCTTTCCTCCTTTTGCTATTAATATGCACAGTAATGGGGTAGTATGGGATAATCCTTGGTCATCATACTAATATATATATATATTTTGAGATAGGGTCTCACTCTGTTGTCCTGGAGTGAGGGAGTGAGACCCTAGAGTGAAGCTGGAGTACAGCGGCTCAATCTCAGGTCACTGCAGCCCCAACTTCCTGGGCTCAGGTGATCCTCCCACCTTGGCCTCCCAAGTAGCTTGGACTACAGGTGCATGCCACCACGCCCAGCTAATTTTTGTATTATTATTATTATTTTTTTGTAGAGATAGGATTTCACCAAATTGGCCAGGCTGGTCTCAAACTCCTGGGCTTAAGTGATCTGCCTGCCTCAACCTCTCAAAGTGCTGGGATTACAGGCGTGAGCCACCGTGCCTGGCCAATAAAAATGTTTACATGGCAAATATTATGTGTTAGTGAGATTATTACTATTTCTGTATGTTCCTGAGGGGTTACCTGGCCAGATTGGTTTTCTGGCCTCTTACAGGTTTGGTTCTGGCTTCTACATCTGCCCGTGGAGCTCAGTCAGGAGACCAGCCTTCTATAGGTATATAGGCTCTGGGCAAAAGGGACAGAACTAAGGGTTTTAATTTGTAAAAATGGATTCTAGATCTTAAGTCATGGTGAGCCCACTCAGATGCAGTGTTTCTGTGGGGTCTTGTTCAGGAAAGCTGAGGGCCTCCCTGAAGGACATCTCTATTAGGAAGCTCTTCACCTGCAGCCCACTGCAAACCATCCTTCAGGGAATAATGACATGACTACATACCCTTATCTTCAACCAAGATCATCAAGTGAGGCATTCACATAGGAAACAGTTCTGCCACAAAGAACGCAGAACTACAATGGAAAAAAAAAGTCCATTATGATGACAACCAGCAAGGATATGAAGATCAAATGGCAAATTTTCTTAGAGTAAGCACCATAATAAATTTGTTCTCTTAAAAAAAGTTAACTTTTATAGCATTTTGGAGGAATATTGACATCTTTGCAGCACTGGCTTTTCTTTCATCTTACAAAATTTTGAAGCTGAGCTCGGTGGCTCATGCCTGTAATCCCAGCACTTTGGGAGGCTGAGGCAGGCGGATTACCTGAGGTCAGGAGTTCAAGACCAGCCTGGCCAACATGATGAAACCTCGTCTCTACTAAAAATACAAAAATTAGACGGGCGTGGTGGCATATGCCTGTAATCCCAGGTACTTGGGAGGATGAGGCAGGAGAATTGCTTGATCCCAGAAGACGGAGGTTGCAGTGGCCAAGACTGCACCACTGCACTCCAGCCTGGCGGACAGAGCAAGACTCTGTCTCAAAAAAAAAAAAGAAATTTTTTTTAAAATAGATTTTATTTTATGGAACAGTTTTAGACTTATATAAAAATTGAAGATATAGGCCAGGCGTTGTGGCTTACACCTGTGATCCCAGCACTTTGGGAGGCTGAAGCGGGTGGATCACTTGAGGTCAGGAGTTTGAGACCAGCCTGGCCAACATGGTGAAACCCCTTCTCGACTTAAAATACAAAAATTAGCTGGGCATCGTGGCCTGCACCTGTAGTCTCAGCTACTTTGGAGGCTGAGACAGGAGAATCACTTGAATCTGGGAGGCAGAGGTTGCAGGGAGCCGAGATCATACCACTACACTCCAGCCTGTGTGAACAGAGTGAGACTCCATCTCAAAAAAAAAAAAAAAAAGAAAAGAAAAAATTGAAGATATAGTTCCCTCTATACTCCACTCTGTTTCTCCTATTATTCCTATTATTAATCTTATGTTAGTATGGTCCATTTGTTCCATTTAATTAACCAATATTGATCAGTGATTATAAATGAAGTCCACAGTTTATGCAGATTTATTTATTTATTTTAAACTTAAATTTAGGGACAAGATCTTCCTCTGTCACCCAGGCTGGAGTGCAGTGACATGACCATGACTCATTGTCAATTCAAACTCCTGGGCTCAAGCAATCCTCCTGCCTTGGCCTTCCAAAGTTCTGGGATTATAAGTGTGAGCCACCATACCTGGCCCAGATTTTCTTAAAATTTTTTTTTTTTTTGAGCTAGAGTCTTGCTCTGTCACCCATGCTGGAGTGCAGTGGTGCGATGTTGGCTCACTGTTACCTCTGCCTCCCAGTTTTAAGCGATTTTCCTGCCTCAGCCTCCCGAGTAGCTGGGATTACAGATGCATGCTACTGTACACAGCTAATTTTTGTATTTTTAATAGAAACGGGTTTCACCATGTTGGCCAGATTGATCTCCAACTCCTAACCTCGTGATCCGCCTGCCTTGGCCTCCCGAAGTGCTGGGATTACAGGCGTCAGTCACTGCACCCAGCCGATTTCCTTAATTTTTGCCTAATGTCCTTTTTGTAATCCAGGATACCATTCAGTATATCACACTGCATCTAGTTATCATGTCTCCTCAGGCTCCTGTTGGCTTGGGGTGGTTTCTCAGATTTTCCTTGGTTTTGATAACCTTGACAGTTTTGATTAATATTGGTCTGGTATTGTGTAGAATGCTCTTCCATTGGAATCTGTCCAGTGTTTTCAATGTTTTTCCCACAGTTAGACTGGGGTTATAGGGTGGTTTTTTTTGTTTTTTTTTTTGAGATGGAGCTTTGTGTTTCACTCTGTCACCCAGACTGGAGGGCAGTGGTGTGATCTCGGCTCACTGCAACCTCCACCTCCTGGGTTCAAGTGATTCTCCTGCCTCAGCCTCCCAAGTAGCTGGGATTATAGGTGCCCCCCACCACACCTGGCTAATTTTTTTTTTTTTTTTTTTTTTTGAGATGGAGTCTCGCTCTGTCACCCAGGCTGGAGTGCAGTGGCAGGATCTTGGCTCACTGCAACCTCCGTCTTCTGGGTTCAAGCAATTCTCCTACCTCAGCCTCCCGAGTAGCTGGGATTACAGGCTCCCGCCACCACACCCAGCTAAACTTTGCATTTTTAGTCGAAACGGGGGTTTCACTGTGTTGGCCAGGTTGGTCTCGAACTCCTGACCTTAGGTGATCCATCCGCCTCGGCCTCCCAAAGTGCTGGGGTTACAGGGCGTGAGCCACAGGGCCTGGTTGGTGGTCATAGGTTTTTGGGAGGAAGACCACATATTCATCACATCATATCAAGGTACATACAATCAACATGAGTCATCGCCGTTGATGTTGAGCTTGGTCACCTGGCTTCATCGGGTTTCACCAATGTAAAGTTACTTTTTTAGCCCTTTTCCACAGTGTTCCTTTTGGAAGGAAGTCACTATGCCCACTCCTTAAGTGTGGGAGTTCTGTTCCACCTCCTCGAGGAGTATGTCAGTTTCCTAAGGCAATGGGGACAAAGTACCACAAACTGGTGGCGTAAAAGAACAGAAATGTGTTCTCTCATGGTTCTAGAGTGGCAGTCCTCAACCTTTCTGGCACCAGGGACCAGTTTCATGGAAGACAGCTTTCCCACAGATGTGGGGGTTGGGGGGATGGTTTTGGGATGAAACTGTTCCACCTCAGATCATCAGGCATTAGTTAGATTCTCATGAAGTATGTGCAGCGTAGATCCCTCACATGCGCAGTTCACAATAGAGTTCAGGGTCCCATAAGAATCAAATGCTGTCACTGATCTGACAGGATGTAGAGCTCAGGCAATGCTCATTCCCCTGCTACTTACCTCCTGCTGTGCAGCTCGGTTCCTAACAAGCCACAGACTGGTATTGGTCCTCAGCCCAGGGGTTGGAACCCCTGTTCTAGAGCCTAGAAGTCTGAAATCAAAATGTCAGCAGGGCCATGCTCTCTCTGAAGGTCCTAGGGGAGAATTTGATCCATGTCTTCAGTCTTAGTTCATTTCATGTTCCTATAACAGAATACCTGAGACTGGGTCATCTATGAAGAACAGAGACTTATTTCTTAAAAGTTCTGGAGGCTGGGAAGGCCACATTCAAGGGCACTGCATCTGGTGAAGTCCTTCTTGCTGCTCATTCCATTGTGTAAGGCAGAAAGACAAGAGAACATACTTGCGAGAGAGAAGGGAATGGGGGTCAAATTCATTCTTTTATCTGGAACCCACTTCCAGGATACCTAACCAACTCCCGCAATATGGTATTAATTTATTGATGACAGCAGAGCCCTCATGACCTATTCATCTCTTAAAGACCTCATCTTTCAACACTGGTATACTAGAGATTAAGTTTCCAACACATTAACTTCGGGGACACATTCAAACCGCAGCACCTTTCTCTTAATTTCTGGTGCTGCTGGCAACCCTTGGCCTTATAGACACATGACTCCACTCTCTGCCTCTGTGTGCACATGATATTCTTCTTCTGTTCTCTTTGTTTTTGTCTGTGGCTCTCCTCTTCTTTTTATAATGACATCGGTCGTACTGGGTTAGGGCTCACACTAAATACCTCATTTTAACTTGATTCTACCTGCAAAGACCCTATCCAAATAAGGTCACAGGTACCAGGGTTTAGGCTTCAACATATTTTTTTTCTTTTTTTTTTTGAAGACGGAGTCTTGCTCAGTCGCCCAGGCCGGAGTGCAGTGGCACGATCTTGGCTCACTGCAAGCTCCACCTCCTGGGTTCACGCCATTCTCCTGCCTCAGCCTCCCGAGTAGCTGGGACCACAGGAGCCCGCCACCACGCCCAGCTAATTTTTTGTATTTTTAGTAGGGACGGGGTTTCACTGTGTTAGCCAGGATGGTCTTGATCTCCTGACCTCATGATCTGCCCGTCTCAGCCTCCTAAAGTGCTGGGATTATAGGCTGAGCCACCACGCCCAGTTAACATATCTTTTTATGGAACACAGTTAAACCTATAACAATGGGGGAGTATCTATACACATTGCTTTTTAAATTATTATTATTATTTTTGGAGACAGGGTCTTTCTCTGTTGCCCAGGCTGGAGTGCAGTGGCATGATCTTGGCTCACTGCAGCCTCAACCTCCTGGGCTCAAGCAATCCTCCCACCTCAGCCTCCTGAGTAGCTGCGACTGCAGGTGTGTGGCACTATGCTAGCTAATTTTGTTTATTTTTTGTAGAGACGAGGTCTCGCTATGTTACCCAGGCTGATCTCAAACTCCTGTACTCCTCCTGCCTCAGCCTCCCAAAGTGTTGGGATTGCAGGTATGAGCCACTGTGCCTGGACTATATATATTATTTAGAATCCTTCTGCAAAGAAGATTTATCACTTCTCTCTCATTTAATTGTTTATTTATATCATTGTGAACTGCGACCTTGCTATATTTATGTATTAGTTCCTGAAGTTGTTTTGCCAATTATTTGGGATTTTCTGCATAGACAATCATGTCATCTGTAGCTCCTTCGCAATCTGCATCTGGTTCCTTTTCTTGGCCTATCACAGTAGCCGGGACTTCTAGTCCAGTGTTGAGTAACAGTGGTAAGAGAGAAAATCCTTGCCTTGTTCCCAGTTTCAGGGGGAAGGCATCCAATTTTTTACTACTAACTGTAATGCTAGCTGTAGGTTATTTTGCCCATTCTGACAATATCTGTCTTTTATTTTGTGTATTTAGGCTAGTCACATTTCAAAAATATTTTAAAAATAGGCTTCATTTGTTAGAGTAGTTTTAGGTTTTTAGTAAAATTGAGCTGAAAGTACAGAATTTCAACTATTTTCTGCCAGTCTGTGGCTTGTCATCTCATTCTCTTGAGACTATTCACCGGTAAAGTGATTATTGATATAGGCCATGCCTGCTTCCACCCTTTAGTTCCCAGGCCCAGGAGGACTTCCTGGCCCACTGCAGCTTAATATTCACCATGTTTGTAACTGTTTTCTACTTGTTATATCCTCTTCCTTCTTTTTCTGCCTTTTCTGATTTTTAAATTGAGCATTTTATATGATTCCATTGTAAACTTGATCTTATTTATTTATTTATTTGAGACAGGGTCTGGCTCTGTCACGCAGGCTGAAGTGCAGTGGCACTGTCTTGGCTCACGGGACCCTTCACCTCCTCAGCTCAAGCAATCCTCCCACCTCAGCCTTCCAAGTAGCTGGGACTACAGACACGCACCACCATGCCTGGCTAATTTCTTTTTTTTTTTTTGAGACAGAGTTTCTCTCTTGCTGCCCAGGCTGGAGTGCAATGGCGCTATCTCCGCTCACCACAACCTCCACCTCCCAGGTTCAAGCGATTCTCCTGCCTCAGCCTCCTGAGTAGCTGGGATTATAGGCATGTGCCACTACGCCCGGCAAATGTTGTATTTTTAGTAGAGAAGGGGTTTCTCCATGTCGGTTAGGCTGGTCTCGAACTCCCGACCTCAGGTGATCTACCCGCCTTGGCCTCCCAAAGTGCTGGGATTATAGGTGTGAGCCACTGTGCCCAGCCATTTTTTTGTAGACAGGGTTTCACCATGTTGCCCAGGCTGGTCTCGAACTCCTGGCCTCAAGCAATCCTCCTACCTTAGCCTCCCAAAGTGCTGGAATTACAGGTGTGAGTCACTGGGCCCGGCCTCTTGATCTCTTTTTGAAGAAAGGTTTTACTGCTCTTCATTACATGAGTAGTTCTTAAATGGTGGCGATTTTGTCCTGCAGTGGGTATTTTGCAATGTCTGAAGACATTTTTGGTTGTCACAACTGTGAAAATCTTACTCCTGTTATTTAGTGGGTAGAGGCCGGGGATGTTGCTAAAACATCCTACCTGCATAGTACAGTCCCTACAGCAAAGAATTATGATTCAAAATGTCGATAGCATTGCTATTGGCAAACACTGAATTAGATAATTAGATAATAGGAACCAATGTACATTAGTCAGGAAAGTCTGGGTTATAGTTACAAAAAGGATTTCCTCTCGCCTTTTTTTTTTTTTTTTTTGAGGCAGAAGCTCGTTCTGTCACCCAGGCTGGAGTGCAGTGGCGCAATCTTGGCTCACTGCAACCTCTGCCTCCCGGGTTCAAATGACTATTGTGCCTCAGCCTCCTGAGTAGCGGGGATTAAAGGCTTGTGCCACCAGGCCTGGCTAATTTCTTTTTTTATTATTCTTTTTTCTTTTTTTTGAGATGGAGTCTTGCTCTGTTGCCCCGGCTGGAGTGCAGTGGCACGATCGATCTTGGCTCACTACAACCTCCGCCTCCCAGGTTCAAGCAATTCTCCTGCCTCAGCCTCCTGAATAACTGGGACTACAGACGCACGCTGCCATGCCTGGCTAATTTTTTGTATTTTAGTAGAGACAGGCTTTCACTATGTTGCCCAGGCTGGTCTTGAACTCCTGAGTTCAGGCAATCCACCTTCCTCGGCCTCCCAAAGTACTGGGATTACAGGTGTGAGCCACTGCGCTTGGCTCATGCCTGGCTAATTTCTTTGTGTTTTTAGTAGAGACAGGGTTTTGCCATGTTGGCCAGGCTGGTCTCGAACTCCTGGGCTCAAGTGATCTGCCTACCTTGGCCTCCTAAAGTGCTGGGATTACAGGTGTGAGCCTGGCCTCCCCAAATCTTATTAACTTAAAGCAACATATCTAATCACATGGCCCTATCCAATTCAAGGAATCAGTTGTACCAAGGTGCCTGGAAGTGGGGGAGCTAGAAGTGTTTCATGAAGAGCACTAGTGAATACTATACAGTAATATAATATTTTTTCTTTGACTTCCGGGAAGCTTGGAACTCACTTGTATACACAATAGCAATAGTTTTTGTGTTAGTGCAGGCCTTCCAAAAAGTAGATGCCAAGATTGGGTTAGATCTGAAGAGATTTACTGAGAAAAGGCCTGAAAGGGAAAGTAGAAAGGAAGCTGGTAAAGGCTGGGAGAGCATTAGGCTGTGATGGAGAAGAGAGGGGAGGAAGGAAGGAAGGCAAGTTAGACGGGAAGAATCTTACAGTGCAGTGCAATCATAAGAAAGTTTTGGCATCACTTTTGAGGAGGGAGTCTTTGAGCCAAAACTGCCTCTGAGAGGAGTCCTACATCTCCTGGGTACAGGGTTCCCACAATGCTCAGACATTGACTGGGAGCAGCCTGTGCTCTGACAGATTTCAGAGCACACACATGGGACTATTGGTCAAATATACTCCCTGCAGGTGAGAGCTGAGACACACATTCTCATGGTTGCTTCAGTTCATCTCCTGGTATTGCACAAACATGCTTTCCCACACAGGTCCAGGGAGAAGTTCCCCTGTGGTTCCTCGAGGCCTCTTTTTGTAACTAGTTGGACAGCTACAGCTCCCATTGCTGCAGCTGATCTCACAGTCATAACTGGTACTTATCTTCTCCCTCCTCCACTATCTACTGAATCCTCCTCACCCTCATGTATCACTTTTGCTGGTTGTAGCTTATGCAACGGAGTGACCCTTGGTAATTATACCCCTCTTAGACTGGAGTTACTACACATGTCCATTCACAATTACAGTGTAGGGGAAGGGCGCGGTGGCTCACGCCTGTAATCTCAGCACTTTGGGAGCACAAAGGGGGGCGGATGGCTTGAACCCAGGAGTTGGAGACCAGCCTGGGCAGCATAGCAAGAACCCTGTCTCTACAAAAAACAAGAAAATTGGCCAGACGTGGTGGTGTGCCCCTGTAGTCCCAGCAACTTGGGAGGCTGAGACAGGAGAATCGCTTGAACCCAAGATGGAGTGGGTGGCATGGTCAAGCGAGTTGGGGGTGGAGGCTGCAGTGATCTGATTGCCATCAATTACTCCTGCTGTTATGGGGACTCTTCCTCTCATCAGCTAGACACTGGTGAGTAGCTATAGCTTGTAATTTAATGGGACCCTTGTTATGTCCCCTGGCAAGAGTGCAGCGCCTTTGGGGACTAGGGTCTCTAACCTTGCAGAGCCTAGAGTCACAGGGACAGGAAGCACAGAGTGGGTCATTGGGACTGATGGTAATGGGGCCACTCCTTTGGTTCTTGGCCCACTGCAGATCGCCTTCTTCCCTGGCTTAGGTGAGCTATGGCCTTGTGGCAGTCTCCCTCTATCCCATTTGGATTAGTTTTGCCTCCTCAGGTTGCCTCTAAGCTCCAGGTTCCTGGCTTTCCACTCTAGAAAGCCTCATTGTTTCCTCAGGTGTGCTTTGTTTGCTGTTTGTTTTGACTGGGCAATTATTCAGAGGATTCAAAATTCAAGAGGCACAAAACAGCAATTTAATGAAAAGTTTCCCTCCTACTTCTATTTTCCAGCTATCCGAGCTCCCCTCTACAACACATGTTTTCAATTTTTTAGACACCATAACACACCTTTTCTACCCAGATGGTAACATACTATACACATTGTTCTGTACCTTGTGTGCATGTTTTTAAAAATTTGCATAGAGATGAGATTAGATCTTAGAGAGCATTTCAAATCAGTACCTAGAGAGATTTCTTTTTTGAGATAGAGTCTTGCTCTGTTGTCCAGTCTAGAGTGCAGTGGTGCCATCTCGGCTCACTGCAACCTCCACCTCAAGTAATTCTAGTGTCTTAGTCTCTTGAGTAGCTGGGATTACAGGCGTGCCCCACCATGCCAGGCTAGGTTTTTGTATTTTTAGTAGAAATGGTGTTTCACCATATTGGCCAGGCTGGTCTCAAACTCTTGACCTCAGGTGATCTGCCTGCCTTGGCTTCCCAAAGTGCTGGGATTATAGGCTTGAGCCACCATACCTGGCCCCTAAAGAGATTTCTTATTTAATTTTTACTGATAATTTGCTTTGTTTTGTTTTGTTTTGTTTTGTGTGTGTGTAAGAGTGAGAGAGAGAGAGAGAGAGAGAGAGAGAGAGAGAGAGAGAGAGAGAGAGAATGTACTATAATTTATTTAACCAGTCCACCAATTGATGAGTATTTGGTTTTTTCTTATTCTCTGTGATTACAAACAATGTCGTGATTAATAACTGTATATTCCAGGTATGTGAGTATATCTGTAGAATAACGTTCTACCAGTGGAATAGCTGGGCCAAAGGGTATTTAGATTTGTTATTTAATAGTTAATTGCCAAAATCACCTTTCATAGGGATGGTACAAGTTTGTCTTCTGCCCTTAATGTGCCTGTTTCTCCAGAGTTTTGTTGATTCAAGATGTCAGTAAACCTTTTTAATCTTTGCCAATATGAAAGGATAAAGATAATATCTCAAAGTTGTTTTAATTACTTAAGATTAGCCATATAAAGCTGCCATTTTAAAGTAACAATAATCATTGAATACTAGCAATTTCATATTCTTTAATTTCTTTGTGAGATTGTAGATCTCAGTTTTTTTTTTCAGATTTCTTCTGTTTTTAATTTAATTTTTTTATTCTTAAAATTTCAGTAGCTTTCGGGGTCCAAGGGATTTTTGCTTGCATAGAGATGGACTGGGGGCCAAGACTTATAGGAACCAGATAAGACGCCTGAAAGGGTATGGTTAGATGGGGCAAAGCTAGGAAACTCTTGGGCTCAGCTGGGCCTGATAGGGTCAGTGTATGTTGCTCCGCCTCCTCGAGGCACTCGTGTGTGTTCCAAATCTAGCAGAACAAGCTGCTTCAGCCCAGCCCAGAGCACTAGCAGGGATGAAATGATGGGAAACTTAGGCTCTGCACATCCTGAAGTCTTGTAGCTCTGCTGAGCTCAGACTTAGAGTTACTCCAAGGGGCTGTCCCATCACATTTTGTTTGTTGTGAGCCTCAGAGGACCGAGAGCCTGTCCGATCTTCTCTCTCTCTCTCTGTGGTGCTCAATAAGTACTTGTCCTGTCCTGTCCTGTCCTGGGCACTGAGGGTGGAGAGAAGAAACGAAGCCGAATGAGGGGGCATTCTGCCTTCAGGACTCGCCATTATCCGAGGCTATCTCCTTGGGGGTTCCCAGAGCAGCCCCCTGCCCTCTCAAAAGTTTTCATGACTCTTATTGTGAGTACTTAAACTTTTCTTTGTCTTCTTTTTTTCGTAATTGAAGACAATTTTACATGTAATTTTTCTACATCCACACATCTAGACCTGCTTTGATAACTTTAAAGGCTACATAAGCTTTCACTGGATGGCTACATCATAATTTTTTAACACTTCCTCTGTTGATGGACATTTAGGTTGTTCTTGCCTTTGACAGCATTTCTGCAAACCTTTTTTATGATTCTTGGTGCAAATATGCAAGTGTATCTGTTGAATAAGCTCCTAAAAGTAGAACTGTTGGGTTAAAAGATGTGTGCATTTTAAAAATTTGATTAGTATTGACTGACAGTTCAGATAACAGCTCAATTGTCTCTCACTGGAGAAACAGAAGCTCCCAGAGGCCAAGTCCCCTCCAGGCCTCCCTATGTCACACATCCCAATGTTCCACAGGACTCACTGCTCTTTCACACTTGGTCTGACTTGCTGATATGGGTCTCAAATTGTCTCCCATTAGCACAATCTTCTTAAAATTACATTTTCTTCTATAGTACAGATAGACCGTAATCAAATTTATTTCCCTATTGATGGAACTTTATTGAGGTTGCCTCCGTATGGAGCTATGCAGATAATTTTGCAGAGAGCATTTGGGGCAGTCACGGTGCCTCATGCCTGTAATCCCAGCACTTTGGGAGGTTGAAGTGGGCGGATTACTTGAGGTCAGGAGTTTGAGACCAGCCTGACCAACATGGTGAAACTCCATCTCTACCAAAAGATACAAAAATTAGTCGGGTGTGGTGGCAGGCACCTATAGTCCCAGCTACTGGGGAGGCAGAGGTGGGAGAATCTCTTGAACCTGGGAGATGGAGGTAGCAGTGAGCCAAGATGGCGCCACTGCACTCCAGCCTGGACAACAGAGTGAGACCCTGTCTCAAGAGAAAAAAAAGAAGACAAATTGCACTTCTGCTCAAACCCTTGCCTGACCTAATAATAATAGCTAACATGTATTGAACACTTTCTATGTGTCTGCCCTGCCCTTTGCAATGTATTAGCTCAAAACTCGGATTAATTAGATATTTTTTTAGCTTAGTTTTACAGATGTGAAAGCTGAGGCAGATAAATGACATGTTCAGGGTTTTAGAGCTGATAAGAGATGGGGTTGGAGTCAAAATCCACAGTCTATTTCCAATCAGTGGGCCTGACTGACCACTGTGAAATGCCTGGCTGCAAGCCCCAGACTGGGGCTTTGGGTGCAAAGGGTGGCCATATTTAAAAGTGAGAAGCTGTCCAATTACTCCCTGAAAGGGCTATGCCATTCTCTGGTACCACCAGAGTAAAAGTGAGGTCCTTTTCCCTTTCAAGGAGTATGTCTTTTTCTTTTCTTTTTTTTTTTGAGACGGAGTCTCGCTCTCTTGCCCGGACTGAAGTGCAGTGGCACAATCTTGGCTTACTGCCACCTTTGCCTCCCGGATTCAAGCGATTCTCCTGCTTCAGCCTCCCGAGTAGCTGGGATTACAGGCGCGCGCCACCACGCCCGGCTAATTTTTGTATTTTTAGTAAAGACGCGGTGTCTCCATGTTGGTCACGCTGGTCTCGAACTCCCGACGTTGTGATCTTCCCGCCTCGGCCTCCCAAAGTGTTGGAATTACAGGCGTGAGCCACCGCGCCCGGCAGGAGTATGTCTTTTTCATTTCCATATCCTTGCGTGTAGGGGATATGGCAATGAAATATACTCCACATAAGGTCCAGCATGGAGCAGGTAGGTGCCTGTGGGATGGCTGGATGGATGAATGGATGGATGAAGGGGAGCAGACAGGTGTGGAGAGAGGGAGGATAGGTCACACCAGAGGGGCCATTGCTCAGTGTGGCATCCTGCCTCTAAAACTCATTCACTTAACACGTTTGAAGTGTTCCTTATTTTTCGGTTCCTAGCTGACTCGCCCCTTCCTGGAAGGATCTGCTGAAGCGTCCCTCTCGGATCAGAGCCTTGCCTGACCTTTCTGTCTCCACCGCACCGTGCACTCCTTACCCTCCTTATCCCGCTTAGTTTTTCTCCACAGCATCTATCCCCATCTTACATGCATTTACACTTCTGTTTTGCTTATCGTCTTCCCCATTCCCGCAGGGGAGAATATGAACCTCACTAGGGCAGAGGCTTTGTTTGTTCACTGATTCAGCACCGGGACTTAGGACATTTCCTGGTGTTAGTTGCCACTCAGTCAGTATTTGGTGAATATGACACCTATTATTCACTGTGCCAGGTGCTGGGAGTGCAGCGGCGGGAGGGACAGAGACCCTGCCTTCAAGGCTCGACATTAATCCTGTCTGATGGTGGAAGCCCAAAGAGGCTCTCTCAGCCTTGGGCTCCAGATCACTTTGTCCCTTCCTAAAGAAATCTAAGGCTTGCAGCGACCGCTCTCCCTCGGGCGCAAAAGCCGCGTCCGCGGCGGCAGTCTCGTCCCCACAGCGCCCCCTGGCGGCCCCGCGCGCGCCGCACCGGAGCCCCGCGCTCCGCAGGCGAGCTGGAAACCCCGGGAGCTCCAGGGCCATTTCCTCTCAACTTTCGGACACTTCTGCTTTCGCCCGGGGCGGGAAGAGGAAGGAGGGCTGGGGGAGGGCGCAGCGCAGGGCGAGGCCAGCGCAGGCGAGGCAGGAAGGCTGGGGCTCTGGCACCTTCTGCCACGGCATCACCTGGAAGACCCGCTTTTTCAAGGGCAAAGACCCCACATTCTTGGAGGGCCTTGCTTTCCTCCGGGCCCAGTTCGGCTCCCACCTTACGCCCCTTCTTCCCACGGGAGGTGAGAGGTTGCGGGGTCACAGGCGGAGGCGAGGGCGGGGCCAATGTCCGTCCCGCCGCCCTACGTCCCCTAGGTCCTGCACCAGGGTTTTGGGGCCAAAGCAAGCAGTGCCTCTGTGTTTGGGGTCGAGCTTCTTCACGGTCTGTGAACAAAACGCGCGAGCCCTCGGGAGCGGTGTGGGAGAGCGCCCTGCCCGGGGCAGTCCCAGGGATCCGCAGGGAGGGGAAGGCCGGAGGCGACCGAACAGAAGTCGGGACGCCACCTGCCGGCCGCAGCCCGCAGCTCACAGCCCACAGCCCGCAGCCCGCAGCCCGTAGCCCGCTGCCTGCAGCCTTCAGAACCCAGACGCGCCTTAGGGGCTGCTTGGCCCGCGGGATCTGCAGACCCTACCCCTCCTGCAGGATCCTGGGTCCGTTTCCCGTAGTGGTTGCGGGCCTGAGTCACTGATATACATAAGGTATGATAACCCTACGCTAAGGTAGGATTGGACTTTGAAGAGCTGAGCAATGGCTGGGCATGGTGGCTCACTCCTGTAATCCCAGCACTTTGGGATGCCGAGGCAGTAGGATCGCTTGAGCCTAACAGCTCGAGACCAAGCCTGGGCAACATAGGGAGACCCTGCCTCTACAATCAGTCAATCAATCAATCAATCAATAAAAAAGGAGCCGGGTGGGCATGGTGGTGCGCTCCTGTACTCTCAGCTACATGAGAGGCTGAGGTGGGAGGATCTCTTGAGCCTGGCAGGTCCAGGCTGCAGTAAGCTGTGATTGCACCACTGCACTCCAGATTGAGCGATAAAGCAAGACCCTGTCACAAAAAAAAAAAAAAAAAAAAAAAA
>NW_016812252.1:250457-258952 GCF_001698545.2 Rhinopithecus bieti | reverse complement strand
TTTTTTTTTGAGAAGGAGTCTCGCTCTGTCACCCAGGCTGGAGTGCAGTGGCCAGATCTCAGCTCACTGCAAACTCCGCCTCCCGGGTTTATGCCATTCTCCTGCCTCAGCCTCCCGAGTAGCTGGGACTACAGGCGCCCGCCACCTCGCCCGGCTAGTTTTTTGTATTTTTTTAGTAGAGACGGGGTTTCACCGTGTTAGCCAGGATGGTCTCGATCTCCTGACCTCGTGATCCGCCCGCCTCGGCCTCCCAAAGTGCTGGGATTACAGGCTTGAGCCACCGCGCCCGGCCTTCTTCTTCTTCTTCTGTTTTTTATTCTGAGACAGTTTCCTCTGTAGCCCAGGCTGGAGTGCAGTGCCAAGATCTCGGCTCACTGCAACCTCCACCTGCTGGGTACAGCCTCCCAAGTAGCTGGGATTACAGATGTGTGCCATCACACCAGACTAATTTTTGTATTTTTAATAGAAACGGCGTTTCCTCATGTTAGCCAGGCTGGTCTTGAATTCCTGACTTCAAGTGATCTGACTGCCTCGGTCTCCCAAAGTGCTGGGATTACAGGCGGGAGCTACTGCGCCCAGCCCTGCTGTCTTTATTTTCTACCTTACATAGTACAAAATCGTGTTTGTTCATTTTTTGTTACTTAAGAGTTTTTTTATTAGAACATTTCATTTCATAAAATAGAATGTATTTCCTGTTTGTTCCTAATAAACACCTGAAAATGCCCACTTCAACAATTCTGCTGATATTATGCTCCAACATATAGGTGTCTTCTTTCAAATAGCTGACAATCCCATCCTGGCTAACACGGTGACACTCCGTCTCTATTAAGAATACAGAAAATTAGCCGGGTGTAGTGGCACGCGTCTGTGATCCCAGCTACTCGGGAGGCTGAGGCAGGAGAATTGCTTGAACCTGGGAGGCAGAGGTTGCAGTGAGCCGAGATCACACCACTGCACTCCAGCCTGGAAGACAGAGTGAGACTCCGTCTCAAGAAAAAAAAAGAAAAAGAGCTGACAATCTATGTCATGTGGTTTATTCAGGCAGCTCAGGGGTAGACAGAGTAAGGACAGGTCTATGCTCATAAACCAAGGATTACAGAGATTCCTGCTCTTGTGAGGCCCCAGGCCATTGTCTAGTGTGGTGCTTCCCAGGTTTTTGGAGTTCATGAGCCCATGGAGTATTGGGCAAACCACATAGACTTGTCAGTTGTTGATTTGGCACGTCAGGATATTATTAGCAAAGCCAAATTCTATTATCAATTCAGAAGAGAAGGGGTATTTTAACACCAAGAGTTTCTAAATGGAAGCTTCTTTCATTTCACCAAGGACTGGTAGAATAGGTAAGGACCTGGTGGTATACTGGGCTGGTTCCTTTCACAGTTGGGTGGCTGCCTCGAGTTCTCAAGGCCTTGATAACAAAGGGAGGAATATTCATTGTGGTTGTGAGTCTCTCAAAATACAGGCTTCACAGTGTCGAACCCAGTGTTTCACCTGCCCAGCCTGTTGCTGGTCACTGTCTCTGTACTCCGGCACCTTTGGGACAAGTTTCTGTCATTGCAGTCCCCACATTGTTTCATGAGCTTTACTGCCCCCCTCCGGGGTTTGCTGGCTAAAGACAGGAACCACATTAGATCTGACTGCTGGCTGGCCAACACCCAGCAAGTGCTCACCAAATGCCTGTTGCCCACATGAATTAAACTCAGTGTCACTCTTTTGTATCTCCAAATAGTAAAAGAAATACTCACTGTACACTGCTTGAAATATGAGAGGGGAAATGGCTAATTTCATGCTGAGAAAGGAAATATATTTGCTAGTCTTTCCCACAGGCTATTTTATAGCTACTTGATTTCATTTAGGTTGTGGTTATTTTCTGCTGGGCAATGTATACTCCAAAGAGATGAGGGACCCATGCTTTGCATTGTCCCACCTTCTATAACCGTGGTTCTCAGCCTTGCTGCACATTAGAAGCACCTGGGAGAGATTAAAATACTGATGCTCAGGGGCCCGTCTCTGACCAACTCGAGCAGCCTCTCTGGGGGTAGGGTCTGAACATTGGTTTTTGTGTGTTGGTTTGCTTTGTCTCTGAGACGTGATTGTAATGTGCATCAGTGGCTGAGAACCTGTGGCCTAGACACACTTTCTGGGCTCTTGCAACCAACTGAGAGCCAGTGGTGAGATGGGGGAAGTCATGGACAAGGAAGGAGGGGAGACTGGGATTCCAGATACAGTCTGCAACTTCCTGTGGACTTAAGCCCTTGGTTTTGTCTTCGGTAAGATGGGGATAATGACAGCTGTCTCAAAATGCTGTTGAGATGATCTGAATGCCTGGCACAGAGGAAATGTTTGTGATGATTTTACGTGTCAATTAGGGTAAGCTACGGTATCCAGATTTTTGGTCAAACAACTAGCCTAAATGTTGGTGTGAAGGTATTTTTTTTTTTTTTTTTTGAGATGGAGTTTTGCTCTTGTTGCCCAGGGTGGAGTGCAATGGCGCGATCTCAGCTCACTGCAACCTCCGTCTCCCATGTTCAAGTGATTCTCCTGCCTCAGCCTTCCCAGTAGTTGGGATTACAGGCTCCTGCCACCATGCCCTGCTAATTTTTGTATTTTTAGTGAAGACGGGGTTTCGTCATGTTGGCCAGGCTGGTCTTGAACTCCTGACCACAGGTGATCCACCCGCCTCAGCCTCCCAAAGTGCTGAGCTTACAGGTGTGAGCCACTGCACCTGGCTGGTATGTTTTTAAAGATAAGATTAACACTTAAATCAGTAGACTTTATTTTTTATTTTAAGTTTTACATTTTTTTCTTTTTTCTTTTTTTCTTTTTTTCTTTTTTTTTTTTTGAGACGGAGTCTCGCTTTGTCGCCCAGGCTGGAGTGCAGCGGCACCATCTCGGCTCACTGCAAGCTCCGCCTCCCAGGTTCACGCCATTCTCCTGCCTCAGCCTCCGAGTAGCTGGGACTACAGGCACGCACCATCACGCCCGGCTAATTTTTTGTATTTTTAGTAGAGACAGGGTTTCACCGTGTTAGCCAGGATGGTCTTGATCTCCTGACCTTGTGACCCACCCGCCTCGGCCTCCCAAAGTGCTGGGATTACAGGCTTGAGCCACCGCGCCCGGCTACATTTTTTTTTTCGAGACAGAATCTCACTCTGTTGCCCAGGCTGGAGTGCCATGGTGCAATCTTGGCTCACCCCACCGCCTCCTGGGTTTAAGCAATTCTCCTGCCTCAGCCTCCCAAGTAGCTGGGATCACAGGCATACACCACCACACCTGGCTAATTTTTTTTTTTTTTTTTGTATTTTCAGGAGAGATGGAGTTTCACCATGTAGGCCAGGCTGGTCCTGAACTCCTGACCTCAGTTGATCTCCCTCCTCAGCTTCCCAAAGTGCTGGGCTTACAGGTGTTAGCCACTGTGCCTGGCCTTTAATCAGTAGCCTTTGAGTAAAGCAGATTACCCTCCTTAATAGAAAAGACTGATGTCCCTGAAGAGGTAGGAGTTTTGCTTCCAAACTGCCTTTGGACTCAAGATTGCAGTGTGGGCCCTTGCTGGAGTTTCCTGTCTGTTGGCATGCCTTATAGATTTTGGATTTTGGCCATCTTGTCAGAAGGAAAAAAAAAAAAAAAAGATTTTGGACTTGCCAGTCCCTGCAATCACAGGACTTAATTCCTTAAAACAAGCCCTTCTCTAACGCCTATTGGTTCTGTTTCTTTGGAGACGCTGATGAATACAATGCTCAATAAGTGATTGCTACTGTCCTTACTATCTAACTCAGGAGTGGCCGGGACTGGTTTGGGGCAATAAGTGAGACTGCAGCTTTATGGGTCAGGGCAATGGGCATTATCCCAAGGAAATAACAGTGATGGGCTCTCACTCTTAAATTCCAGAGTGTGAAGTCCAGGTGTGAAGATAAACGCAGGGTGCAGAAATCTTTTCCTTTTTCTGGTCTGGAACGTGGAGATTTTCATCAGGAGAGAGGGCCACAGCACAGAGTACAGAGCTCCAGACTTGTGGTCAGGAGGCCTGGCTTTGGCTCCTGGCTGAGTTACCAATTCACTATGCCACCTTGGGCAAGGCCCCAGCCTCTTTTGTTTTATTTTATTTTAATTTGTTTTTCGGCTCCCTGAGGGGGTTGAGCTGGATGATGTGTGAGGTGCTTTCCATCTTGCTGGGATTTGATTTCTGCTTCTTAAGTGGTTCCAAGTTGGGCTGCTTGTATTTATGCTCAGGAGAGAGGTCACATGGCTGAATTGGGGCTGTCCCATCCAGGGCTTGAGAAAATGCCTCAGACCTTACCCCGTATGCTCTGGGACAGAGACTCCAGGACATGGAGAAGCTGGGCTCCTGCAGGTCTCTGCTACTGGGATTCCCTTTCCAAGTCCCCTCAGGCACACCAGGCGGGCTATCCCTTTCCTGACAGCTTGCCCTGGAGAGGGCAGACACCACATATACAGCAGTGGTCCCCAACCTTTTTGACACCAGGACCAGTCTCATGGAAGACAATTTTTTATGGGGTGAGGGGTGGTTTTGGGATGATTCAAGTGCATTACATTTATTGTGCACTTTATTCCTATTATTATTACATTGCAATATAAAATGAAATAATTATACAACTCACCGTGATGTGGAATCAGTGGGAGCCCTGAGGTTGTTTTGCTGCAACTAGACGGTCCCATCTAGGGGTGATGGGAGACAGTGACAGATCATCAGGCATTAGATTCTTATAAGGAGCATGCAACCTAGATCCCTCACATGTACAGTTCACAATAGGGTTCTCACTCCCGTGAGAATCTAATGCCGCTGCTGATCTGACAGGAAGCGGAGCTCAGGTGGTAATTTGGAGCAGCTGTAAATACAGATGAAACTTCACTCGCTCACCCGCCACACTCACCTCCTGCTGTGCGGCCTGGTTCCTAACAGGCCACGGACTGGTACCGGTTGGTGGCCCAGGGGTTCGGGACCCCTGATATAGAGAATTTACTATTTACCCCGATATAGATAATTTACTATTGCTTTACAAACTCAAGTGTGAAACAAACAGCATTAGCTGTCCTCCCCTTCTTCATTTATTTATTTTTTAGAGACAGGCTCTTGCTCTGTTGCCCAGGCTGGAGTAGGGTGGTACAATTGTAGCTCACTGTAGCCTCGACCTCCTGGGCTCAAGTAATCCTCCTGCCTCAGCCTCCCAAGTAGCTGGGACTACAGATGTGTGCTACCAAGCCCAGCTATGTGGCCTTCTTTAAATGATCCAATTTCTGACTCTAAGCTCCCATCCTGCCTACTGTCAGGGGTCTTGGGACATCAGTCTTTGGATATTATTACCACGTTATTTGCTCCCAGGGCTGCGTGTCCTTGGGGCCTGGCGTCTCTTCAATTTCATGCCATGATGGTGTGCCTGGGTCACAGGTACAGCCTATGTTCATCCCCTCTGAACACCTGCCATCTTCCCAGGGCATCTTCAGGAAAAGTTACTAAAATAAGTAACTATTGAGCTTCTTTTGTCTGTGGGTGCTAGGGGCCCCCAGCCCTAACCCAGGCATCAGCGGCTTCATTTCCATCTACAGAATGCAAGATCTCAGCTCACTGCAAAACTGCCCTTCCTCCAGGTGCTGCCAGGAGTCCATAGGGGATGTTTCACAAGTAACAAGCATTTCTCTCACCCACTTGCACTCTGGACCACACTGCCCCCTTGTGGAGGGCGGTGACTCTGCCATTGCTTTATAGGCCTGCGATGGCTGTGAGTTACATTCTTATCCAGGGTGCGTCTGACAGCCACTCAAAGCTGCAGTCTTTCGAGGATCCAGAGGGTCCACACAGTTGTGCGGTCCCTTGCAGCCAGGCTGTCACCCCAGCACTCCTCCCCGGATCTGAGCTGCACCTTGTGACCTGGGCATGGAGGCAGTGCTGCCTGTGGTCCTGGGGCTCTTGGGGTCCTCCTTGAGGAGGATTCTTCTGCCTCGGCTTGTGGCTTTTTTCTCTGTAACACAGGCCCAGTGTATTAGTCAGGAGTATTCTGATTGCGGATGATGGAAACTCAGCTTAAGTTGTTTACAATTCCAATAAATAAATAAATTAATTAAAAAGAAAGAAAATGTATTGGTTTGTCACTGAAAACTCATGGCAAGTCTTCAGGTATAACTGGATCCAGGAGCTTGAATAGTGTGGTCAGAGCGCAGTCTTTCTCCTGCCTGTTCTGCTTTCCTTTGTGCTGGCTTTACTCCCATGCAGGCTTTCTCCACTTGGGTGCTCTCTAAAGTTTTGGCCTTATTTCTTCCCCATAGCTATCAATCTTAGTGGAAAGAGGCTTCTCTTTGCCTTCAGTCTCTACAAAAATTCTGCAATTGGGTCTCTTTGGCTCAATTCACTTGCTTGCCATTGAAACAACGCCTATGAAAGACAGGGTGAAATATACAAATACACTTCCCCTCTGGCCGGGTGCAGCGGCTCACGCCTGTAATCCTAGCACTTTGGGAGACCGAGGTGGGTGGATCTCCTGAGGTCAGGAGTTCGAGACCACTCTAGCCAACATGGTGAAACCCCGTCTGTATTAAAAATACAAAAATTAGCTGGGCGTGGTGGCATATGCCTGTAGTCCCAGCTACTCGGGAGGCTAAGGCAGGAGAATCACTTGAACCCAGGAGGTGTTCAGCAGTAAGGTTTTCTGACAAGTGACCCTGTCCTCTTCCTTGGACCTAGGCTGGCCTGTGACCCCAGGGCTGCCTTTCCAGGTACTGGGTAGGCCAGCAACCTCTGAGGTGACTTGTCTTGACAGGATGAGTAGCCTCAAGTAGTTTGTCCCTTGGAGATTGGAATTAAGAATTTCCAAGAGAGGTTTTCAATTTGTAGAAAGAGTAGGGGCTGAAGGGTCCTCAGTGGCCATATGTATACCAAATCCAGGAGGGAGTGGTCAGTTCAGCAGACAACAGGGGGACATGGAAAAGAAGCAGAGAGGTCTTGGGAAAGATCATGCAGTCCAGTAGAGAGAGACAGGGCTGCTGAGAGACAGAGAGATCTCTGATCCCATTGGCAGTCCAGTCTCAAGACCATACATTGAATCCCTTTTTCTTTACCCTGCAAAACTTCGTAGTTTAAAACACAAACACCCAGTTAAATCTAGCTGATTTATTTACAACTATAGACTGATTTAAAGATGAGCAATAGGCTGGGTGCGGTGGGTCACGCCTGTAATCCCAGCACTTTGGGAGGCTGAGACGGGCGGATCACCTGAGGTCAGGAGTTCAAGACCAGTCAACATGGTGAAACCCTGTCTCTACTAAAAATACAAAAATTAGCCAGGTATGGTGGCGGGCACCTGTAATCCCAGCTACTCTGGGGGCTGAGGCAGAAGAATCACTTAAATCCAGGAGGCAGAGCTTGCAGTGGGCCAAGGTAGCACTCCTGCACTTCAACCTGGGTGGCAGAGTGAGACTCCATCTCATAAATAAATAAATAAAGATGAGTAATAATATTCCAACTGAGGGAAGGAAATATTCAGACTGCTTAACTTGACTTGTAGCTCACATATATTCATTATTTCTGTACCTTTTTTTTTTTTTTTTTTTTTTTTTTTTTCCTTTTTTTTTTTTTTTTTTTTTTTGACAGCGTCTCTGTCTCTGAGGCTGGAGTGCAGTGGTGGTGAGGTCTCAGCTCACTTCAACTTTCGGCTCCCAGGCTCAGGTGATCTTCCCACCTCAGCCTTCCAAATAGTTGGGACCACAGGCATGCACCATCACAGCCAGTTAATTTTTTTTGTAGAGATGGGGTTTTGCCACGTTGCCCAGGCTGGTCTCTAACTCCTGGACTCAAGTGATCCTCCCACTTTGTCTTCCCCAAGCGCTGGGATTACAGGCGTGAGCCACCGTGCCCAGCTGGTACTTTTTTTCTGTTTTATAAGATTATAGTATTATCTGTCTCCCTATCAGCCATTTCATCCTCTCTTCCTTGTCAGGGAACTCTGCTTTTTGTTCAAGGATATAAGTGACTCAAATATTACATAGGGCCATGTGCAGTGGCTCACATCTGTAGTCGTAGCACTTTGGGGGGCCAAGGCAGGAGTATCACTTGAGCTCAGAAGTTCGAGACTGCAGTGAGCTATTATTGTGCCACTGCATTCCAGCCTGGGCAACAGAGTGAGACCCTGTCTCAAAAAAGAAAAAAATTATATAAGCAGAATATGCAAAAACAACAACAAAATCATAGAGACCTTGGCCTCTACTCTTAGGCAGATCCCAGTTAGTCTGAGTCAGCCATGGTGGTCTCATTCTTCTGCCAGCAGCTGGTTTAGGAACCAGCACGTGACAAACTTAGTCCAGGCCCATGAGATGAATAGGGAACTCTACTGAGGGGTTAAGGGAAAGTGGATCAGACTTCTAAGAAAGAGTCTGGAAGAAATGGCTCATTTTCCCATCAGAATCAATCTTTCTTCCTTCCTTCCTTCCTTCCTTCCTTCCTTCCTTCCTTCCTTCCTTCCTTCCTTCCTTCCTTCCTTCCTAGA
>NW_016812252.1:230456-250060 GCF_001698545.2 Rhinopithecus bieti | reverse complement strand
GATCACTTGAAGTCAGGAGTTCGAGAGCAGCCTGGAAAACATGGTAAAACCCCATTGCTACTAAACACACACACACACACACACACACACACACACACACACACACACGAAAACTTAGCTAGGCATGGTGGCACATGCCTGTAATCCCCAAATCCCAACTACTTGGGAGGCTGAGACACGAGAATGGCTTGAACTCAGGAGGTGGAGGTTGCAATGAGCCAATATTTGGCCACTGCACTCCAGCCTGGGTCTTACTCTAGCGAGTCTCTGTGTCAAAAAAAAGGAAAAAAAAATTCTGAATTCAATGTCTATTACAGTCCACAGAGGTAAAAGATGACAAGTAGCAAGACTTGTGGCCAAGTTTTAGAGTGACTGTAACTATAGCCTAGAGCCAGTAATCTCCGTCTTCTTTATTGTGAGATAATAAAGCCCTCATTGTTTACATTCTTTTTAAAATAAAATCCTACAATATTGTATTGTAATTGATGCAGATATAGCAGGTTATTAAATCACAGCTAGATTAATATCATCATGAATCACAGGAGATTTTAGAGGTCATCTGTCTAATACAGTTCTACTCTACATCCCTACAGTGGCAAGTCCCGGTTAGAATGTGGAGTTGGCCTCTGTCCCCATGCTATTTACTGGCTGGGGGCCCTGCACAAGTTATTTAATCTTGCTCAGTCTCACTTTCCTCACATGTTAAAAGGAAATAAATATAGTCTGTGGGAACTAAGTGAGATAATGTATCATGGCTGGCATAGAATAGGCATCAAATAAAAGCTGGCTATCATGGTTATTTCCAGATGAAGAAGGCATGGTTTTTGCCTTCAATAATATTACAATTAAGGAGTATGGAAAAGACAAACAACCATGAAACACAAAGTGAGACCTGATGAAAACAACTGAGTCAAATCATGGGGGTAAAGAGAACATGTGCTGCAAGAGTTCAGAGGTGAGAAAAGCTTTATTTATTTATTTTTAGAGACAAGGTCTTGCTCTGTCACCCAAGTTGAGTACAGTGGCACAATTACAGCCCACTGCAGCCTTGACCTCCTGGTCTCAGGGAATCCTATGTGCCACCATGCCCGACTAATTAATTTTTTTTTTTTTCTGTAGAGACAGGTCTTGCTATGTTGCCCAGGCTACTTGTGAATTCCTGGCCTCAAGCGATCCTTCTGCCTTGGCCTCCCAAAGCTCTGGGATTATAGGCATGAGCCACTGTGCCCAGCCCAGAGGTGAGAAAAGCTTAATGAGCAAAAGGACATTTGAGATTATGGCTGATTTTTATGATCGGAATTTTTCAAATTCCCTACAAAAAATATCTATTGCCTATTTAATCACATAAAAGTTATTAAAATAATGTGCATTCCTCAATAAATGAAGGAAAGAAGCAAATCTCAAAAAAGGCCATTGCAATGTTTTCCTTTGATAATAGTGAACAACTTGGAACCATCCTAAATGTTGGAATTAAATAAATTGGACCACATCCACGTGGCTGAATATCATACAGTTGTTAAACAGCTGGGAATTGTGTACCAGTATGGAAAAATGAAAATAATTGCTTTGTTAGTGGTTAGACGTTGGATGATTACTGGCTTTCAATCTTAATTCTGAGTTTCCATGATTACTACAATATTGTTTGTGCAATCAAACATTTAATGAAATCAAAGAAAATAAGTGTGAAATTTGACCCGAACAATGGGGCTTTTTATGTAACATTCTTTGCTCTGGTGGTTGAAGGAGTCTGCCTGTTTCTCTACACCCTGGCAGGTCCCCAGCACAGATCCTTTGTCACCCTTAAGAAGGTGTGGGTGGAAGCCATGTGGCCTTGGTTTGGCCAGGACTGAGGACACCATCCCCTTCCCCAGTGGGTGGTGGGGGCTACTTTCAGTGCCTCTCTGTCTGCAGGGGATATTAAGGCAGGAGGCCTGGGTATAGCTTTTTGTTTTTGATATTCTCTTCATTAGATGTTCTATGCTGTTTGTAAAATGGATGCTAAACCAGGAGAAAAACAGGTCTACTGTGTTTCCTTGAGCATCTGTGAGCGCCGGGCACAGGTGCTAGGTAGATAGGTAAAACGCAACCATTTTCCCCTCACCCTTTCGGGGAAACCCTGCCATGCTTTCCTCCTTAGGAGTCACTTTTGGCAGGCCCGGGTCCTAAAGGTTAAGGGCCTGTGAATTTACTTCCCCTGGAGAGATAAGGGCCTGTAGCCCTCTTTTGGGGTCAGTGTTTGACAATAAAGAGAGTCACTCATGGCCGTGACTTCCAGGCAGTGGACACGAGCTCTTCGGACTGCCAAGGCTGGCTCCAGCCACCCAGTTCCGCTTTTCTCTGGGGCCATCTGTAACAGTGCGGAGGGAGGCGGGGTGGTCCTTGGATGTCGCGGCGCAGAGCCGGGTCAGATGCGTCCCGTTAATGGAGACAAGCTCTGCACGGAGCTGGTGGCCTAATGGGGACCACGCTCGCCCTAATGCGAAGCAGCCGCCACACCGTGGCCGAGCCTCTTCCCACTGGGCCTGAGAGCTGCCGAGATAAAACGGAAGAGCCGCGAAAGGCGCTTTGATTCCAATACAAAACAAATTATTACTCCCGGAATGGAACAAAATAAGTCAGAGAGGAATCTCGCGGTCACCATTCCTCTCTGCGAGGCTGCAGCCGGCGGCCCCGGGCCTGCCTATCCTGCGATCTTTGGCGGGGACACGGGGACACGGCACTGAGGGGCTCTGGGCGACTGGGGCTGGGAAGTCGGAGTTCCTGGCCAACGGCCCGCGGGGGCCTGAATCCTTTGTTTGTTGGGGCATCCCAAGGCCAGAGGTCCTCAAACTTGAGCGAGGGAGCCTCCGCATCTCGCGGAGGGCTTGTTACAGCACGAATTCCTGGGCCCCACCTCCAGAGTTTCTGATTTTGTAGGTGGAGTGGAGGTTGAGAATTTGCATTTGTTCAGGGAACGCTGGTGCTGTCGGTCGGTGAAAACTCTTTGAGAACCAGCTAGTAAATATGGAGACGGAAGCAACTTGGCCTTGAGTCTCCCACCACCACTACCCTGGCTTTCAGATGGCTGAGTCCCAGAGAGGTCTGCCGTGGGTAAACGATCCAGTACAGTCCTCCCATCCCCCACCTCCGAACTCAACAACTGATGCCTATGCCTAGCTTCTTTCATCCCCTTTGGAGCCTGTTTTTGTTTGGTCACTCCTGTCCTATAGTGAATCAACCAAGTCCCGCCCCAAAACTCAGGGACTGGAATTTCCCAGCAGCCTGGGCAGGTAAATGGGCAGCTGCCAAAGGCCTGTGAAAAAGTTTCAGGACTCCAGGCAGTCTCTCTAGGGGGTGCTTCTGCTCAAGTTGCCTAGCCTCTAGAGAAGGCTCCTGGCTCTCTGTCCCTGGCCTGGGCCAGCAGTCATTCCTGGCAAGAGGAGTTTGGGGGTGAGGGGTAGGGTGTAGGGAGTAGGAAGGGAGACTGGTAGCTGGGAGGACAGTGGCAACAATTCTTGTTGGGGTAACCTCACAATTCCTGCCTGGTTTCTTGGAACCCATTCAGGGATCTAAAAGCCTGAAAGTGTTTCTTTTTTTTGTTTGTTTTTTAGAGACAAGGTCTTGCTACTGCCCAGGCTGGAGTGCAGTGGCACAATCATAGCTCTGCAGCCTCATACTACTGGGCTCCAGGGATCCTCCCAAGTAGTTGGGATTATAAGCATGAGCCACCATGCCTGGCTAATTAAAAAAAAATTTTTTTTAGACGAAGTCTCACTCAGCCGTCCAGGCTGGAGTGCAGTGGCACGATCTCGGCTCACTGCAACCTCCGCCCCCCGGGTTCAAGCAATTCTCCTGCCTCAGCCTCCTGAGTAGCTGGGACTACAGGCACGCACCACTACCCCCAACTAATTTTTGTATTTTAGTAGAGACAGGGTTTCACCATGTTGGCCAGGATGGTCTTGATCTCTTGACCTCATGATCTGCCCACCTTGGCCTCCCAAAGTGCTGGGATTATAGGCGTGAGCCACCGTGCCCGGCCAGTATCTAATTTTAAAATTCTTTGTAGAGATGGTGGGGGTGGGGGGGCGGTCTCACTGTGTTGCCCAGGCTGGTCTCAAACTCCTGGCCTCAAGTTATCCTCCCATTTCAGCCACTCAAAGTCCTGGGATAACAGGCATGAGCCACCGTACCCAGCCATGTGTTTTAGGTGCAGGATGTCTGGGATGAGGGCCTCCCTAGAGTAAGCCATTTGTTTTCAAACTTGAGTGTGCATCCAGATCATGTGGAGGCCTTGGTAAGACAGATTGCTGGCCCCACCCCAGAATTACTGATTCAGTGGGGCTGAGGTGGGGTTGAGAGTTTGCATTTCTAATAAGGTCCCAGGTGCTGCTGATGATTTGGGTTCCACGCTTTGAAAATCACAGCCCTAGACTTCATTTGGGATCTCCAAGCCCTCTCTATAGCCTCAAATGTCATGGTATCTGTCCCAAGCCCCACTCTCTGGACATCCTCCACCAGTCACTGGTCTTCGTGTTGATCGCCTTTCTCAGCTTTTGAAAAGGCAGTTTGGTCTTGTCTTGTGCTGCCTGTGCTCTCTGGTTCTGGAAGCAGGAAACAGCTGTTAGGGTGATTCAGCAATGGAAAGAGCAGCAACCCTCATACCCCACCCTCATTCTTGCACCCAGCCAGGCAGGACAGCTCCCTTCTTCTTGCTGCCATCCCTCACCCTCTGTAATTGCCTGAGTCCTAGCCCTGGTTTAGTCTAAAAAGAACAGGCAGCTGAGGAAGGATCCCTTTAATAGGCACCTTAGTATCCACGCAAGGCCAAGCCTAGAGGGGTTGCTGTTGCATTTCTCCCAGTGACAAGAGCTCTGGAGTTATCCTTTTTTTTTTTTTTTTTACCTTGTGCTTTGCACATCATAGCTATTTATGAAATATTTGTTGATTGACTAATTGCTTAGAGAAAACTATAAGGAAGGGAAACAAAGCTAAATGAAGATATTCTTCAAGGCTGCCATGCACTAGGACAAAGTTTTGTTTCGTTTGTTTTTTTTGAGAAGGAGTCTTGCTCTGTCGCCTAGGCCGGAGTGCAGTGGTGCCACCTTGGCTCACTGCAACCTCCACCTCCCAGGCTCAAGCCATTCTCCTGCTTCAGCATCCCAAGTAGATGGGACTAGAGGCATACACCACCATGCCTCACTATTTTCTTTCTTTTTTTCTTTTTTTTTTTGTATTTTTAGTAGAGACTAGGTTTCACTATGTTGACCAGACTGGTCTTGAACTCCTGACCTCAGATGATCTGTCTGCCTCAGTCTCCCAAAATGCTGGGATTATAGGCATGAGCCACTGCACCTGGACTAGGACAAAGTTTTGATCAGTGTTTGCCAGCTTGGCTGAAGGGGTAGAGTTTATCCTCTTTGACCTCCAGAAAATGTGTCAGAAGCTCCTGGGTGGGCACCCTGAAGCACAGGCCTGTGGGTGGGGGCAAAAAACAGCAAGATCAGTGTAATTCAGGGTTTTTTTTTTTGGGAGCTTTGAGACTGCCCTGGCAAGCTGGAGACCCTGGAAAAGAAAGAGCAGGTGGTCTATAGGGGCCTGGGGGTCAGCCGAGGCCATGGGGAGCCATCCTTTGTTCTGGTGCCTCAGGATTTCCAGAAAGGCTAGTTTTTTACAAAAGGAACTTAACATAATATTTATGTCTAGAAGTTTAGAAAATGTCAATGTAAATAATCATGACATTTGAAATTTGGACTAGGGTATGTCCAATTTAGATGAAAATAAGCCATGTGTAAACCATTAGATTTTAATAATTTTCCTCTTAATTGGTTATTTTTCAACTATATCTTTAGCAAATGGCTAATAGGTTTCCTATTTAGTTATTGCCATGATTCTTTTTTTGCGGGGGATGGAGTGTGTCACTCTGTTGCCCAGGCTGGAGTGCAGTGGCGTGATCTTGGCTCACTGCAATCTCCGCCTCCCGAGTTCAAGCAATTCTCCTGTCTCAGCCTTCTGATGATCTGGGACTACAGACATGTGCCACCATGCCCTGCTAATTTTTGTATTTTTAGTACTCACGGGGTTTCACCATGTTGGCCAGGCTGGTCTCAAACTCCTGACCTCAGGTGATCTGCCTGCCTTGGCCTCCCAAAGTGCTGTGATTACAGGCATGAACCACTGCCCCCGGCCGTGGTTCTTAACCTTAGGTGTACATTGGAATCACCAGTGTTGCTTAAAAAAAATAATCCCAACACGCTGGCTACACCCAAGATATGAAGGTAAGGCACAATAGTTTTTTAAAGCCCCTGAGGCAATTTTGTAGTGCAGCTAGGATAAAAAATCCTTGAGCTATTGCTTGAGTGGTTGGACAGGCTAGACTGAAACAAATAAGACTTTCTGGGGTGTCTGCTTAGCCTCTCATGAGTGCCATGACTGCCCTCTTCCCACAAGGAGGGACCATCAGAAGCTACAGCAGACCCTCTTCCTCAGCTCCAGTTGACAGGACTGGGGTGTATGTCCAAGACAGTATCTGACCCAGGATACCAATCAGGTCTCTCACACAGGAAGACTGAACTGGCACTCAGAAATTACAGCTATCACTGGCGCTCCTCTCTCAAATGGAGCAGAGGAGAGACCTGACCAGAGCAGCAGGAAAAGTTGGTTCTTGCCATCACCTCAGCCCCTGTTGCAGCACAGCCCTTCAGGGAGTCTGGCTACCACCCTGCCTGGGGTTCCAGGGGTCACTCACGAATCCTTATAAAAACACTCCCCACCCCAGCCACCTGTTTGGTTTAAAGCCAGCTCTAGTGGGTTTATGTTACTTGTGACCAAAGAGGCCTGCCGTGTGCACAGACAACAGCACACAAAAACAAATATGTATTCCCTTCCCCCAACACAGTTACACCCAAGCTCTTTCTAATTCCATGTGGTCCCAACGGAAGACTGTTTGGACTCTGTATTTTCTGGAGTCCACCCGGAGAAACCTGTTTCCAGTTCAATTGAGAACTGCAATGATTCCCTAATGTGGCTCCATAGGCTTATTGAGAATCACCTGGAGGAACTACAGATAAACACATAGATTGCCAAGTGCCATCTCCAGAGGCAGAAGCTGTTTAGTTTGAAGAGGATCTTGAAATCTGTGTTTTAAAAACTTTTTTTCCATGAAATTTTGATGTGCAGTTGAGTCTACTGGGATCAGGCTGGTAGGGTTAATTAAAAAAAAAAAAAATTAAATTCCTCTTTAACTGCCTCCTAGATGGAGGCGGCATTGCTATCAACCTATCATTTCTGGGAGATGGATTTTGGAGGCATTTTGTCTGGGAGATGGATAAGGGCCTAGTCTGTGGATGAACTAAACAGAGCCCAGTGAGGTTCAGGCTCGTTGGAGTACATATAAACATCAATCAGGCCAAAGGGACCTTTCCAGGTTGGCTGCTTGAGCTCATCAAATGAACCAGATCATTTACTTTGCCTTCTGAGCTCTGTAGACACAACCAAAAGAATAAAAAAAAAGTGTGTGTGTGTGTGTGTGTGTGTGTGTGTAAGGCAGCAAATGTACCTTTTACTCTAGAAACAAAAATATCATTTCTGACCCAACAATAGCCGGATCCCTGTGAATGAAGGGTTTGCATATTTTCCTGTTTTAACGGTTCTAGTATAAACAGCCCAAGCCCAGGCCTGATTGTCAGAAGGTCCTGAGCAGCCCAACCAGAATGCTGGAAATGACTCCTTCAGCCCTGAGGACCTGGATCCGGCTTAGTGCCAGGATTTGGGCTTGTGTTTAACAGTAGCAATGGGGTCAGAAGTTGAGGGAGAGGGCAATTGTAGTGATCCCCAAGACCACAGCTAATGCCAGAACAACAGCAATAGTAGCTGCAGAGGCAAAAGAAGCAGTAGCTACTGTGTATTGATGATTTATTTGTACAGGCTAAGTGTGTCGTTTATTTGAATACTTACAAGAGCTTGATGTGGTAGGCATTATTATTCCAATTTTTAGAATGAGGTTCAGGGAAGTTGAGCAGCTTTTCTGAGGTCACACACCTTTTAAGGGGAAGACTCAGGATTACATGAAGGCATGTTTGACTCCTAACCATTACAAGACACCGGACACAGTAGCCCAGGTCACAAACATCATCTTGTGTGCCATTTGGGAATACAGGGTTTTGGTCCTAGAAGCAGGCTGGGACAGCTCTTCAGACACATTGCTGGTTCCTGCTTTCTTTCATCCCTCTCACCACTCTAGCTACACTGGTCTCCAGCAGAGAGAGATGGCTGGCAGCAGGAGCTAGAAGGCCCTCTTCTATGTCAAGGCAGTCCCTAATATCTGGGTAGAATTTTTTGTGTCCTGAGAATGAGACCATGACTCTCTTTGTTAGGCTAGCAAAAGACTCAACAATGGCCAGGCATAGTGGCTCATGTCTGTAATCCCAGCACTTTGGGAGGCCGAGGTGGGTGGATCTCTCTCTTTTTTTTTTTTTTTGAGATGGAGTTTCACTCTTGTTGCCCAGGCTGGAGTGCAGTGGCACGATCCTGGCTCATTGCAACCTCCGTCTTCCGGTTTCAAGCGATTCTCCTGCCTCAGCCTCCTGAGTAGCTGGGACTACAGGCACACACCACCACGCCCAGCTAATTTTTTGTATTTTTTAGTAGAGGCAGGGTTTCACCATGTTGGCCAGGATGGTTTCGATTTCTTGACCTCGTGATCCGCCCGCCTTGGCCTCCCAAAGTGCTGGGATTACAGGTGTGAGCCACTGCGCCTGGCTGGTGGATCTCTTGAGGTTAGGAGTTTGAGACCAGCCTGGCCAACATAGTGAAACCCCGTCTCTACTAAAAACACATAAATTAGCTAGGCATAGCGGCGGGTGCCTGTAACCCCAGCTTCCCTGGGAGGGTGAGGCAAGAGAATGGCTTGAACCTGGGAGGCAGAAATTGCAGTGAGCTGAGCTGGTGCCACTGTTGTCCAGGCTGGACAACAGAATGAGACTTCATCTCAAAACAAACAAGAAAAGAACAGCAACAACACAAAAATTAAAAAGAAAGGCTCAACATTGATTGATCAACTACTGATTATATATTAACTGATCAAGACTGATTCAGAGAGTGTGGCTTAGGGAGACTTTCCCGGGCCTAAAACAGATACTTGGTTCTGGTGTATAACAAAATTATGGTTCATCCAAAGGATGGATTATTAAGCAATAATTGAAAATCATTTTTCAAAGAATAAGATATGGAGAAAAACCCTATGGCGAAAGGTTAAAACAAGCAGGATGCAAAACTGCAAATTTTATGTATATTTATTAATTATTGGAAATTAGACTTATTTTAACTGAAATATATAAATAAAAGACTGGAAGGATGCCATCAAAATGTTAACCATGGTTACCTTGTGACCTCGAGGAGGGATGGGATTATTGTAGCTTTGGTGTTTTTTGTGCATTTTAATGTTCTATTTTCCCAATTTTCTTCAGTTTGAATTATCTTTGTGATGGGAAAAGTGAAAATGTGAAAGTCCTAATACATAGCACTGGAAATGCATAGATATGATGACTGAGTAATTTTTACCTCACTTTGTCTAGAATGGATGCAGCAGGCAGAAGTGTCTGCCTAAGGTTTATTTCAACGGCAAGAATGGGGGCCTCTGGAATCAGTTCTGTCTCAGCAGAACCTGAGCGAGGCCTGTGCGGTGCGGGTAGGGAGCAGCCACTTCCGGTCGTCAAGGAGCTCTTAATTTGGTTGGAGAGACAAGTGCACTACAAAAAATAGAGGCAGCCAAGCGAGTAGGCCACCATCAAGTGGGGTTGAAAGGGGGAGGGCAGGCTCCTTTGGGCGTAGGTCGGGACCCGTGGGCGCCAATCAATGCTATGGTGGCGGAGAGTAAAGGGGACGAGCACAGCCTGGGGCCACCCCTGGAGTCCCCCAGGGTCCGCCTGTGGCCGTGCCTGGTTGGCTGCGGATCCCGGCTGGCGCCGCAAAGAGGTGGGATTGCCAGTACAGAGCTCCAGCTCTCTGCCTTGTCCCTGGGTCCGAGCACCGGAGCCTCTGGTGTCGGGGGGCAGAGCAGAAGTCTCGGATTGAGGAATACGAGAGGGTCTTGTCAGTGGCTGAAGGTGCGGCAGCCACTCTGGAGACCCAGCGAGAATGGGGTCGCCTGGCTCTGGGCGAGCCGCTCCTGTGGGTGCAGCTGAGGGAGGCGGCGGTAATGTCGCCCAGTGCCAGCAGAGGGCAGCCTCCAGGACGTGAGCCCGAACGGCGACCTCGCCAAACCGCGGGCTCCCTTCCAGCTCCTGGGCTCTGCGGGGTAGAGGCGGCCTTGGAGCCTAAAGACCAGCGACCTCAGTCTGCAGGAGCCCGGCGCAGAGGCCCAAGGGCACCCCCGAGATGTGGTCAAGCTACAGCCCTTAGGCAGCCTCACTCTGCGACAGCAAGGGCTTAGAGGGTGGAGTGGGACCAGATGCCTCAGGAGGGGTTAGTTAGAAACAAAACCCAACGCAAACAGGGAATTTGTTTTCAAGCAACAGCTTCCAAGCGTGTGGAAACCTTTTAAATGATGCTGGTGAGAGCTATGATAGTCTTCGCATTCTTGGCGAGGGAAGTCGGAGGCTAGTAGCGGGATGGCTCCTGGCCGCGCGGGAGACAGAGGTACCAGCGATCCGTGCTGGGGCAGAGGGACTGTGGACTAAGGATTCAGACACACGTAATTGGGGATTCCAGTCCCGACTCTGGTCACTCAATTGACGTTGAACTTGAGCAACTCACTGTACGGCTCTAGCCTCCGACTAATCACGTCAGTAAAATGGGCATGGTGGGCTCCGAGTCTTGTAGGGGCGCTAGGGATTCGAGACAGCAGGAACTTCCTCACTGCTCCGGCAACCTTGGGTTCCTGGCTTTGCAGGTGGGCTGAAAGGATCCTATCATCGCACGTTTGCCTGGCGTGGCTGCTTTAGAGACCCAGGCCCGCCAGGCTTTGCAACCCAGTTGCGCGTGGGCAGCCACGGCCGTGGAACCGCCGGGATCGCCTTAGCGGCACTCCGACCAGCTCCCTACTTCCCGCCCTGGGCACTAGGATCACCCAGCTCCAGAAGATAGTGCTTATCAGCACAGGAATTGAGACCCAACACCCGGTGCGGTGGGTATCCCAGGAAGCCTGGTGAAGGGCCAAGGCCCGCCGGACCTGAGGTCGCTTGGGGCGCTAAACAGACCCATCTATGAGCACATTCGGCCAACACACCCAAGTTCAACAGCGGGCAGGATCTTTGGCTGACCTCGATCTCTCTCAGAGTGTGTGCAAACGGGCACCCATTAGCTTCTTTTGGCTTGTTTCCTCATCTGTAAACTTTGAAAGGAGAGTATTTCCTGGGGTGATTCTGAAAATCATGCCAGAACTGAAAAGGCCTGTGTAAATGTGAGGTGTAATGATGACTTATGAGCAGCCAGCCCTATACGTGCCTGCAGGAGCCAACAGGATAGATGATAGAACATTCTACAAATGTGTGCACATACACATCACGTATGTGTAAAGGTGAACACCTGTCCCTAGACACGTGACAAATGCACACACGTGTGCGTGTACGTCTGGCTGAGAGCAAAGGGGCTAATACAGGGCTCATACAGGACATCATCCTGCAGTCTTGTGCATGCACAGTACACACGCGAGCACGACTGTCTGCCTAGAGACACCGTGTGGCACCGGAGGAGCTGCTCAGCCCACCCATTTCTTCCAAGCAGAGTCGGTGCCACCCGGGAAGTAGGGTTTCGGGTGCTGCTCTGGAGCGCCGGAAAGTCCGGATCCGGGTCTGCTGGTCAGCGCTTCGGCGCCTCCGGGCTCCTTTATCTCTCATCTGCCGGCCGGTGAGCGGCTCCAGTTTCAGTGGGGACCAAGACCCCCGAGCCTGCCGGTGAGGGGAGGGAGCGGAGAAGGAGGCTGCTCCGGGTTCAAGAGGCTGCAGGGCCCCACTTCCCAGGTGTGTCGTCCTTCCTTTATGTCCCCAGGTCACACCCCCACTGAAAATAAAGAAGGGTCCCTGACTCATTCAGGTCAGGGAAGGCGGCCCCCGGGGGGCCCCCTGCCCTCACAAGCCATGGTGAAGGGAGGCGAAGCCAAGGTTTGCCACGCCTGGGAGAAAATGCGTCTGCCGGGTCTCTTTGGGCTGCAGCGCTGGCCGGGGGCCCCAAGACTGTTAAGGTGTGCGTGGGAGGCGCGCAGTGTGGCTACCGAAGAACCCTCCACCACCGCACTGCCAGGCCGCCGGGCTTGTCCTTCTCTCATCCTTCCAAGGGTTCTGAGCTGCGCAGCACTCGCATCACCCAGAAGTGTCTGTGGAGAAAACGACCTCAGGCGTAAGCCCAAGGCTGCCGCCTGCAAAGGCAATGCCCTGGAGGCTGGGTTCCGCCGCGACCTGGGTTTTTAAGTCACCGAAAGGGACAGGGCAGGGCCACAAACACTCTCCCGCCTTCTCTGCAGACCCGTTCGGCTGATAGGAGAGCGTTGCGCAGAAAATTCGAGGCCGGGCGCTGGAGGAGTCTCCGAGGACGGGAGAAGGCACAGAGGCGCCCCTGAGAGGCGCAGCTGGAACAAGCGATGCACGGGTTCGGATCTGGCCGGCCAACCGAGCCCAGCGGTAGCGAAAGCCGGAGTCGCCACAGAGGTTGAGCACGATTCCGTTTCTGGGGATCGGGTCCGGTGGCGAGCCACAGTCCTTAACGCCTCAGGAGACCTTAAGTAGGACAACATAATGCTAGTGGGAGCAAGGTCCAAGGAATTTAGTGGCAGAAGCCTTTCCTGGGGAAAAGGCAGATCCGTGCCTCCTCTGAGCCTGGGTGTGGGGACAGCCCCTGGCCTTGTAGCCCCTGTTCCGGGGATCAGCTGGGCCCACCAAACCTCCCTATATGGGGTTGAAAGTGGCCAGTGGGACGGCCCCGCCGCCCCTCCCTCGGGATTCCACAGGGTCCTGACCCGGCCTTTATCTCCGCACGGTCAGCAGTCGCGGGGGCTTCAGGAAGGAGGACAAAGGCCCGGTGTCACTGCGGGCGGGGGCTTGGTTTCCTGGCTCTCTGCTCACACTCACAGCCTTTAGCGGTTGTTGGGGGGAAGATTTTTAAAAATATGTGTCGAATTTCCTTTTTTTCTCTTCCAGAAACAAACAAACAAAAAAGGCAAAAGGCATATTCCCCTTCGCTCCTCGTCCATACGGATTCAAGTTTCCTGGGATACTGCCCCCCCGCCCCTTTTTTTTCTTTGACTGCCTAGAAGTACTTTTTCTCCCTTGTACATAGAGGAAAATGCGGGGAAAGGTTTTTTTAAAACTCGGTTTCATACTATTATTACTACTAAGGACAACCGGGCAGGCTGAGGTCCCAACGTGGATGATCTGAGTCGGCCTCGTGCCCGGGCTCTGCAGCCACTGCCCTGTGCGCTTAGCACCTCTGGGGGCAATCAGGGCCCCTGCGCTTCCGCCCGCCGCCCCGCAGTCGAGAGCGCCCTGTGCCCAGACTGGCCGACTCATTCTCTCCCGAATTTTGTTTAGAGCTGGCCAGGTGACTTAGCCCGCGCCCCGAGACCTGGGCTTGCAGCGCCGGCAACAGGGCCCCGGGGACGCGAGGCGCTCCAGGCCGGGGTCTTCCCGGCCACGGGCCTCTCTCGCTCTCCACCCGCTGGCGGCGCCTCCGTCGCCCGCAACTCGACCCAACCCGCTTCCTGCGTTTGCCCCTCAGGTTTCCCGTTTATCCACAAAGGCCTAGGAGAGCCTCGCCCACAGGCTGACCCTGCAACCTCTGGCCCGGTGGCTGCCTTCTGTTTTTCTGAAAAAGAAAAGAAAAAAAAAGAAAAAAAAAAAAAAAAAAAAAAGAAGAAAAAATCAACCAGTCGAGGGAGGCGCGTGAGGACTGCAGGCGCCAGCCGGAGAGCCTGTGAGTGGGGCTGTGGCGGGCCCCAAACCCCTGGGTCGGTGCCGCTTCTCGGGTCAGCACAGCCTTTCTCAGAGTAAACCTCCTAAACGTGTGAAGACCGCTTTGGGGGAAGCCAGAGGGCGGTTGGAGTAGCCCCGGACGAGGTCTCAGAGCCCACCGTGTGTGCCTTCAGGGCTTGGGTGTTCGCTGTGACGGCAACCGATTGCGCCTCACTACTATGGCCAAGGGGCTAAGGCAGGGTGGATGCAATCGCGTGCCCCTGGCCCCGGAAGATGCTCGCAGGGTGGGTTAGGAAGTCAAATCCTAGAAAGTTATCACTAAAGGTTTTTTCCCCCTTCCTTTCTTCCTTCCTTCTTTGCTTCCTTCCTTTTTTTATATAGGGGAAGGGGAAAACATTATTGAGCATCTACTATAAACTGGGCACTTAAAAATTAGAAAATTTATTTTAATAATTCTGATACACACACATAAATATTTCTGTTTTATAGAGGAGAACACTGAAATTTGAATGTGTATTTTGCCCAAGGTTACATAGTTATTAAAGAGGACACCAGGTTCCATTCCAGTTCTTCCTGGCTGAACAGGCCAGGTCTTTGTCCTATTCTGCACAGGCCACCTCCCCGAAGTGACAAGATCCCAGAACAAGCTTTTTACAGCTCAGCACCAAGCCTGTGCAGCAAACAGCCTGCACAGCAGCAGTTTCTGTGGCACAGTCTGCCCATAGCTCAGACTGTGCCTCCTTTTTCTCCTGGGAGGCTCTCCCTTCTTACTCCTGGGAGGCTCTCCCTTACTACACAGCTCCCTTGAGCATCAGTAGCAGCTAGGCTCAGCTGCTGTCAAGTCTCCTTTTAAAATTTCGGAGGCCATTTGCCCCACAGATAGCTGGATGACCTCTGGTTGGTCTCTTCTCTTCTTAGGACCTGAGATTCCTCAAATGTAATATAATTTTGGGTTCCTAGACCCAAGACACTCTTTTTATGACATCTGGGACCCCTCTCTCCAGAAAGTGGAAAGTTGCTAAGACTGCTCGGTTTTAAGAATCCTTAATTCCTGGTTGTCCCTAAGGTATGGGATTCCTAGTCCCATCCTTTCCCATTTTCTACGGGTCCCACAGTCTACTCCAAAGAGCAGGGACTGCCACACAGTGGTGGCAGGCCTGATGGGCAGGGCCCCAGGGTCACCACCAGGTTAGATCTGCAGAATGGGGACACTGCAGGGGTCCTGAGCATGATCAAGATGTTTCCTGGCCTTAGACCCCCCACCCACAGAGGCCAGGAGTCTGGTCCGGCGATTCTATCCATGAAGCCTGGCCCAGGCCTTCATAAAGGGAAGAGCTCAGTTGAGAGCAAACTGTTTTGGGCCAGACTCAGATTCCTGGCCCATATTCTGCTTGTCCGACTGCATGAAGCCTGGGTCTGGCCCCAATTCCCACCCTCCGCCAGGGGGCTCCTTGCAGCTCCATCTCCAGCCTTGGCTTCTGGGAAACCCTGGCAAAGGCTGGATGCACCTAACCTCGGATGAAAGGTCCAGGGCCTCTTGCTCATCTAAGCCTCAGATGTGGAGCAGCAAACTATTTACTGATGCAAGCGGGAAACAGGCCGTCAATACCCTCTGTAGTAGGGTACAGGACCATCTCCAGAACTCTGTAGGTCCCCTTCCCACAGTCCCTTGGTGCATGTACTTCAATGGCAAAGATTTCTCCAGGTCCCTCTTGAGAACAGGACACCTCCCCCCGCTTTCTTCCAACCAACCCACTTACTCTGGGCAATTTTAGTGAGGTGGAGGTGACTCTAAGAATTTCTGTGTAAATGTGAGGAGGGGGCTCATACTGTCGGCAGTGTGTGAGGATGTTTACACCCACCACACACATAATCTTCATGCAAGAACAACTCATTAGTCAGGACATTCAGGAACTGGCTGGATATTTGTATTAAACTCTATTTACATTGTATTTACACACTGGCCAACATATATACATACACACGCATGGCCCAGCTATCTAGACCAGACTGTATATGCTAAGGCATAATTGCTATATAACTCTCTTAAATACTTTTGCCCTTGGGAATTGCTTAAATCAGCTTCTATAATAGAAACTCAAAAGTGCAAAGAGGGAGAGAAGAGAAAGGAAATGAGAGACGAAGAAAGCCTGCGATTGAACTAAACTTTTGGCACAGAGGAAAATGACCAAACTTAAGAGCTTTGGAGAAATCCCGAGGGCTGGAGTTAGACAGATTTTTCCCGTGGGCATTCATGGCGAAGTGGGGTATGATTTGGCTCCCTTCTCTCACCTCCTTCAATCCCTGTGTAGACCCAGGAAACCCTCACTGATTCCTTCATCTCGTCTTCCTTACTTGGTGAGGCTGCTGCTCTCTTCCCAGCCTTGGGTGCCTTTTGCCTTTCAGTTCTCAGGGAGCAGACAGGCTGGTCCTCCATTGCTGGCCCCAGACAACTTCTCTGTCTCACTGGAGGTGGGCTGCTACCTGCCCACCGGGGCTTGGCCCTGGAGACCTCCCTCCCCTGCTTTCTCTGCTTCAGACAGCAGCTGGGGGAGTGCTCACAGCCAGCCTCAGAACAGGGAGCCTCTGCCTGATGAAGCAAAGGCTCTGTCCATATTATTTCATTTTTCAGCAAGCCAGGAATACACACCCACAAATGCACACATCACCAATGAGGTATGAATGCCACACACACTGTGGTCCCAGTAAGCACTTCCTAAGTGTTAGCCACATGATTATTACAATGCCGAAAATAAATGCCCACTCTGTAGGCGAATGACAGACGCACACACCTCCCACCCTGTCACCAATGCACAACTGACACTGTATACACACATTTGCAGCAGATACAGACTATACAATTAATTGCCCATGGGCTACATTTTCACACTAGACAAAGCACAAACAGACACGCACATAGCAGGCTGCTTTCTGTTCTGCAACTCCCCTTAGTCAGATAGTGGACCAACTGGGCACCAAAGGCACCCAGACACCAGACCTGACCAGCCTCTAGGGCTTCCTGCTCCAGCTGAGCCTCCCTCTCCATCCTGCTCTTGCCGGTTCCTGGTAGGCTCTAGTCCCAGTCTTGAGGTGATGCCCCCTGAGAATCCCCATGGCTTAGTCTCCTGCCTTGTAGTCTCTCGCAGGATGCCTGTGGGGGGCGGGGGGCATTCTGAGCAGAAGCCACTTGGGCCCAACTACACATAACGGGGATACCACCCTGAGATTCCTACCGCCTGACCACTGGAGGGCTGAAGTGAGAGGCCTGCAGGCTCATTCTGGTGGTGCAAGACCGCTCCTGGCCCACCAGCCGGTCTGGACCTGCCGCCACTCTGCTGGCTAGGTCCCGAGATAGACCCGGGCAGTGAGGGACACACCGCTGGGTGCGGGGTCTAGTCTCAGCTGAGCAGCAGCCCGCAAGAACCAGCGGATCTATCCTATCAGAAGTCGGAAATCATCTATCCCATCAGAAGAGTGAAGGCCGACCACCCCCTAATCCGCCTGGGAGAACCAGACTGCAACCAGGTCAAACGCCTTTGTGCCTGCGCGGAAGCACGGATCTTAATTCGTTATTTGAAGATCTCAGTAAAGGAAGAGAGAGAAAGAAAAAAGACTAAATTTCTACAGCCACAAAGTATGTTCAATCCTTAGTGAAACCTCCAAATCTCCGACCCATATCTCAAGATAAATGAATTCTGACTATTAAAAACAACAAATCAGTCACTCCTCACATTTGTACAGAGGTTAGCAGCTTGCCTCGCATTTCCATAACCAGAATTTTGTCTATTAATATTCGGAACAAACTCTTGGCTGTTATAGTTGACTCAAAATCGAAAAGTTTGAGAACAAAAATAAAAACACAGCCAGCCCATATACCTAGTACAACTGTATATGAGGTAGAATACAAACTTGAATGGGTACAGAAATAAACCAAGTCCTACCTACAGTCGCGCCTTGTGAACAACTTTCTGCTGACGTTAAACAGCCGCAACGGGCCAGTGATGACACAGAAAACAAACAATCCCCAGGAAAACAAAGCAGCAGCGACAGCCACAAACGCCTGCCACCCCCGGTTGCTCTCAATCTTTGTTTAGCTCATTCTGAAAAAGACAATTTTGCTGAAAATCTCCCTCTTTTAACTAGCTGCTGAACTTAGGCGGGACGGAAATAAAGAAGTCCGTGTTAAAAGAAAGAACAAAAAATTTATTCGGGAATCGACAGGGCAAAAAACAAAAACAAAACAAAAACAACAAAAGTGCTCTAGTTCTCTCTAGAAAATTTGGTCCCCCAAACAAGTTACAGTACAACCAGGTCTATGGTTTTTGGGCCGGGCCGGCTCCGGCCACAAGACCACCTAGGTCGGCCGCTGCCGGGTTTCACATTTCTCCTTCCCAAGGTGGGAGAAGCAGGACGTTTGAAAAACAAAAAGCAGGGAGGACGAGCCGTCCCTGCAGCGTGGGCCAGGCAGGCAGTGATCTCCCTGCATCCAGGACTTGCATCGGAAGATCCGGGGACATTTGTTTTTGATTTTTTTTCTTCAGATAGGGAGAGGGTGAAACTTCCCCAATTGGTAGACGAAACCATATTTACTGGATATATTCTCCTACCTCTGAACACAGCTTTTTGAAGGCCCGACAGGAACTCTTAACGCAAATCTTCCAGAAGAGAAGATGAGGAATACTAAAGCTTTTGATTTTCATGTTTGGATTTAGCAAGCTCCAAGGCCACAATACTTCCCCGGTTGCCCGGTGAATGTTTTATCTCCTTACTTTTTTTTTTTTTTTTAATATTCTCTTAAAAAGCTCCACTGATCTTTTAAACAAAACATTAGCCAGCCGCCGGGGCCCGGAGGTGCCCGAAGCGACGGGACTGACAGCGGAGGAAACGCGGCCTCCCTCCGCGCCGGCTCGCGGTGTAAACCGAGTACAGGCCGCGGAGCCAGGCTGTCCCGGCTCCCGCTGGGTCCCAACCCCCGCCCCGCCCAGTGAACCCCGCGGCAAGCGGCTTCTGAACAGCTTCAAGAGGGTTCGCGGAGCAAACACACGTGTTGGTCTGTCCCTTTCTCAGGCAGCGTGGGTCCCGCCGCCAGTCCTGTCCGGCGCGTCTAGCCATGGACTGCACGGCAGTCGGGCGGGGAACGCCGAGCGCGAGCGCACCGACCTGTGAGAGAAGGCCGAGAGGTCTGCGCCGCCGACGCCCGGTCGCACCTCGGCCCGGGCCCTTTCCGCGGTCAACTTGGGCAGGAGACGCTGGGGTTCCGGAAAGAGACGAGCCCAGTAAAAAGGGCGCAGAGAGGCGGCTTCAGGCCAGGGTAGTGCAAGAAGGGCATAGAGGTCAGGGAGGTGAGCACAGGACAAGCAGAGGTAACAAAGAGGAGCTGAGGAGAGCGGAAAAGCACAGAGGGAACCCGGGCGCTGGATCCAGAGGCGGGCCAGCGGGTGTGAGGTCCGGCTGGCGGCGGCGGCGTCGGCTGCGACCAGGGCCGGCGTCGCGCGTCCCTGCATCCTCGCATCCGTCTGCACCGGCATGCGGTGGGCTCTCAGAGATCCAGGCGCGAATGCAGCGCGCCGGTCTTGCTGTCGTGGTCCCAGTAAGAGCAATGCATCATGGCGAGCTCGGGCTGCCGGGCGCAAGCGAACTGCAGGCCGGGCGCACTGGTGGGCGCGGGCGCCGGGGGCGCGGCGGTGGCTGGGCTGGCAGGGCTGAGCTGGCCCGGGGCGGTGC
>NW_016812252.1:207966-230064 GCF_001698545.2 Rhinopithecus bieti | reverse complement strand
GGGCCCGCGGCCGCAGCCGCCGCTGCTGCAGCCGCTGCGGCCGCCGCCATCTGGCAGGAGGCATAGGGCATGGGTGAGGGAGGCTGCGGTAGCGGCCACGAGTTGTTGAGAAAGCCGGACTGTAGGTACTTGGGGGGCGCCAGGTAGCCGTAGCCGTCGGCCCCGGCGCCAGCCACGCCGCACCCGCCTGCAGCGCCTCCGGCCCCGAAGAGCCCCTTGCCGGGCTGGAAGTGCGCGGGTGGCGGCCGGAAGGGCCGCTTCATGCGGCGGCGGCGCCGGTAGTTGCCCTTCTCGAACATGTCTTCGCAGGCCGGGTCCAGCGTCCAGTAGTTGCCCTTGCGCTCGCCGCCGCCCTCGCGCGGCACCTTGATGAAGCACTCGTTGAGACTGAGGTTGTGGCGGATGCTATTTTGCCAGCCCTTCTTGTTCTTCTCGTAGAACGGGAACTTGGCGATGATGTACTGGTAGATGCCGGACAGCGTGAGCCTCTTCTCCGCGCTCTCGCGGATCGCCATGGCGATGAGCGCCACGTACGAGTACGGGGGCTTCTGCGCCGGGTCCGGCTTCTCCGGGGCTGTCCCGCCGCCACCCCCTCCGCCCTTGCCTGGGCTCGGCGGCGGCGCTTCTGGCTCCTTGACTGTGCGGCCGGTCTCTGGGGCCAGCAGGGCCCCCGCGGGGTCCTCGGGCTCTGGGTAGCTGGCCATCATGACAAAGCCGGCGCGCCGCGGCCGGGCCGCCTCTGCTCTCCGTTCCAGGCGCTGGTGCGGCAAAGAGTTGGGGCGCACAAGTCCGCTTACGGCCGAGTCTCAAACTTCTGGAGACTGCGGATGCTGCCCGCGTTTGCTTGCTGGAGGCCTCTCGCTGCTCTCCCCTCTCCTTCCCCTTCCCCTAGGGAGCGGCCGGCGGGAGTGGAGCTCAGCCTCTGGCCATGGGGAGTCCGCCCAACAGAGAGGGGCTCCGGCCTCGCCGCCCCTCCCCGCCCAGGCCAGTCCCCGCCTTGGTGGGTTTTCTTTTCTGCTGTCTTCCCCTCCCCCCGCCCCCCGGTTTCCCGAAGCACGACCCGCGTCTCTGGCAGAGCTGCCTCCTGGAGTCCCTAGTGCGCCAGGAGCCTCGCTCTGTTCTGATTCGTATGGGCTCCACCGAGTTCCGCTTGCGTCAGGCGCCTTCGCCCCTATAGCGGGGCGGCCAGCCGCGCACGGGCGAGTTCATCTCCAAGTCACTTTTTGTAAACGCCCCGCACAGCCTGGACCGGCCTGCCCCCGCCCGGCGAGCCTCCGGGGCCCAGCCGACAGCCAGGCTCACGCGCCCTTGAAATCTGCCGGTACTCGCTCTGCGGGCTGGGCTGGGAGATGACGAGGACCCCGGTGGGGTCCACCCGCACCCGGCCAAAGCCCAGGAAGCTCGGGCCCCAGCGAGAAGAGGCACTCCAAGCCTCCTCGCAGCTTTCAGGTGAAAGAAAACGACTCCTTTGCTCTGCCGTTTGCTGCTGTCTTGAGGCTGAACTAGCTCGGGGCTGGGGAGGGGCGAGACGGCGAGAGGGCCGGACGGGGAGCGGGGGGAGAGCTGCTCTGAGGCTTTGGGAAAATGAGCACAGAAACGCGTGTGACTGTACGAAGAAACCTCGGACTGGCCTGTCCCTGTCGCTCTCAGAGTAACTCGTCTGGAATGGGGCTGGGGAGAGGATCTCTGGGAATAGTCGTACAGGGGCACCGCCTGAATAACCTCTGCCTCTCCCTGCGTTGCCAGTGGATTTAGGAACCAGGCTCCTCCTTGGAATCCCTGTACTAATCCTATGGGGTTGGAGTGAAGGTTGGATGTGTGCTTTAACAGCACCAAGTAGATGCCCTTCAGCTATTGCGCTAATACAGCCGGGGATGTTGCCGGGACTTTGCGGGACTGTGTATGTGTGTGCACAGGGGTCACATACGAAAGTCATAGAGAACTGTCCTTGAGATGGGTGAGATACCAGGTGCATGTATGCTGCTCAGAAACACAGGTATGCACATGTACAAGGTGTGAGATTTGTATTTACAAGGTAAAACACACTTATACTGATAGTTACATAATATGGTCATCAAGTATCAGAGTAAATGTAGCTGGTGGATATAGCGTCTTCTCTTTTTCTCCTTTCTTCTTTCCTTCCCCCCTTTCTTCCTTTCTTTCACAATTCTTCGATGCCTCTTTCCCTCCCAGTGCATGTATTTTGCCACAGACTGGGAAGAAAAACATCAGGCTGAGGGAGGGACTTGTTCAAATCTCTCTCCTGATGAGACATTTGTTCTGATCTTTCTCCAGAGGATCAGGAGTTAGTTGTCACCTACCTTAAGCAGAATTCTGATGGGAATCCAGTTATATCAGCATGTACAGAGATTGTTTCAGGGAAAATCAGGTGTGCCTTTTAACAGTATGCTCCTTAACAGTGCCTTTTAACTTGGCCTTAACAAAAAATCTGCGGTTATAAAGTATGAGAGAGATGGCCAGTGTTTTGAATCCTCAAACCCCAAACTCCTTGGTGCTGAGGAGTGGGGCAAGGCTGCCTTATGGAGGAAGGTGGACTGAATGGATGTCGTGTAGGTGTGCGTTTGTGATTGGCATGTCTGGAGTGGCTGGCTCAATGCCTGTCACTGCCTCTTCCTCCCAGGCTGCTTAGACTCTGAGAGTTCTCCGGAAGCCCAAGGAGCCTTCAGTGGCCTGTGGTTCCAGCATCCACAGGCCATCTACAAGTGTTGTCTGCTGCTCACTCAGGCCTCTGATCTGCATTCTGAGATGAAAGGGAGGGAGGACAAGGGTGTTGGGGCTCTTTGGAATTCAGCATCTTGAAGATGACACCAGAGAGGTCAGCAGGGCAGCCCTTGCCTGGTCACAAGGATGAGAGGGAGCAAGGCTATCCACAAAGTGGCTTGGTTTTTTTTTATGGGCGGTCTCCCACTGCACCAAATACACATGGGGGAAGCAGCACTTCTGCAGAATCCCTGCTGCTGCTTTCTGAGCAGGAGTGCAGATGTTTTTCTTCTTCCTTACCCCATCCTTGCCCAGGCTTTGGGTGGGAGTAGTGAGTCAGATTTGGGGCTGCTGCAGATTGGCCTAGTGCCTATCCTCCCCCAGCCAGGGCCTGGGCAGGGGGAAAAACAGCTGGGTCTGGCCCTATCCTGGTGGGGGCTCCTCTCTCCTTTTCTCTCTCTCTCTTTTTTCTTTCTTTTTTTTTTTTTCTGACCACCCAGGCTGGCTCTCTGCCTCTCTCTCTCTTTCTTTCTTCTTCTCACAGGCATTTCCGCTGCTCAGCCCTGCAGCAGCCAGGTGTAACAGCATTGTTGTGTGTGTCATCACTTCCCTGAATTCCATACTCGGCTCCCTTTTCAGCCTTTAAGGAGCCTGTGTGTGTATGTGTGTGTGTGCGCGTGTGTGTGTGTTTGTGTGTTTATTGGGATTGGGGGCAAATGAAGGAGTTCCTCTAAAGGATTTTCAGAGTAGAAAGGAGTTCTGCTCTGAAAATACTGATTTCTGACTGTCCCGTAGAGGAACAGAACCCCCAGCCCTGGTGCAGAAGAGGATGCCTGATGCGTGCACCCTGGGAAGGACTGGAATCAGTCTTCCCAAGATGTGCCTTCACATGGCTGTCCGGCATTCGAAGGCTCAGAAAACAGGCAAGAAAATGCGGGCGGGAAGCCTGGCAGAATGATTACTTTCAGGTCCCCTCCAGGCCTCTGCGGAAAAGCCAGGGGCTTTGAGCTGGAGATAGAGGAGCCTAGGAAGAGAGTAGAATCCTCTCCTTGCCAGCCCAGCCAGAGGTGGGTGAAGCGGGCGCTCCAGGAAACGGTCCGGGACGCCTTGATTTACTTCTCAGCCTTCGGAGGCAGGCTGGTTGTTGGTGGGGTCGGGATCCTCTCTGAACAGGGCATACTGTGCCTAGGTTTTGTGGACGCCCGGGCCGGTTCCTTTTCTCCCCGCGGCACTGGGGCGACGCAGGGCCCCGGTTTAGTGACCTTGGGGCGGCGCTCACCTCCAGAGGCCAGGGTGGTGGGCTGGGCAAAGCTCACTGCCTCTTTGCCCCAGTTTTCCAGGGTCCCGCAGCTGCAATTCAGCAGCCACCGGCGCCTCCTGACCGCGGTCCCACCGGAGCGCCGCCAGCGGATACGGTTCCAGTGAACCGCCGACCGAGCGCAGCCTCTGCTCCCGCGCCTCCTCGCAGTCTGGCCCCGCGCCTCGGAGGTCCCGACAGCCGGCGCGAGCAATTTGCTCGGCTCTGATGGAGACGCTTTTCTCCCCAGGGCCGGGAATCCTGCAACAGCGGCAGAAGCGGCCCTCGCCTCTGGCTCCAGGCGGCCCAGCTCTACTAGGGGAGCGTCGCGGCTGCTCTGAGGCAGGCAGCGCTTCGCTAGAACCGTTCAGCTCGTCCCGCGCCGACGCCGGCTGCCTGAACCAGGTCCCGCGGTCCCCTTTCCTAGCGGGACCCCGAAACACCCGCCGGCCTCCCACTCCTGAGCGGGAGAGAATAGAGCCTGCTGCAACCCTCTGCTTGTAGGGATGGCCTCTGCAGTGCTTCGCCAGCAAAGGGAAGCTTCATTGTGGCTATTAGTACATCCGCATACACTCCACTCCTCAACAACTGTCAGCACTCACTCCCTCCTGGCCCCTCACACCTCCCTTTGCACCCACACCTCAGGGACCCGGTGTCCCTCCACTTAGGTCACGTTACTCCATCCACTTCTCTCTCCCTCTCTCTCGGTCAACTCCAAATCCTCTCTAGTTCTCCTTCCCCGCCTATTTCTCTCACACTCACCAGGTACACATACTAATTCAGATCCTGCACATGTCGGTGGAAAACATGTCAAGCCATTGTGCAGACCCTGAGCTTTTTCCGCACTCTGCTCACCTTCCCATTTCACGGCACAGAAGGACCTCTGGGCTCCGTGTTTACAAGCCTGACTCCCAGAAGCCTGTGGATTCTCTGATGTCCTTGGCCTGTGATTGGGGTGACTGGGCTGCCACCTGGGTGTTTTCATGGTGGGATTGCTGCGCAGACCACAGAGAAGCTCAGGTACTGAGCACATTCCAGATACACTTTAACATGCACAGGCCACTCACACAGGCTTCATCTCTGTCTCGCAACTCTGCTGAGCTTGCTGCTCAGACCAGCAAGCTGCAGCAGCAGACACCCACATAGTACCAAGTCTGAAGCCAGTGGGTATTAGTCTGCCTGGCTGGGATTAGCAAAGTCAGTTATGTGCTTGGGAGAGAACAGGGGAATGGAGAGAGAGAGAGATATTGAGAAAGAGGAAAGAGAAGCGACCTCCTACTCTGGGAAGAACTCACACATGAGAGCTGTTTCCTGTTGTTAAGTGTCTCATTGAGCTCCCCTCTTTCTCCCCCAGGAAGGACTGAGAGGCAGTAGACCAGAGCTCTGGCTCCTCTTTACCTTGCTGATGTGGGGGTATGAGTCCACCAACACCATTTTGTCCCAAGCAGTATGTGCCTCACCGTCAATCAGGCAGAATGCAGGGCAGTTGTAGGCCTTTTTCATGGTGGAGGCCAACTGGGAAAAAGGCAGAAGGGCCTGGGTCCTGGGCCAAGTCAGGCCCTCCTCCCTCCAGAGACCCCTGGGATGCTCTCAGAGGCAGATTCTAGGGTGGTGGGAGCTGCTGACAAGCATCCTCTGATATCCCTCATGACATCTCTGGCCCAAAGCCATTTTGTTCAGCTCTGAACAGTGAGTGCCTTGCCAGTAGGCCTCAGACTTGCTTGGGAACATGATGTGCTCTTAAAAGTTGCCTTGTTGCCGCTCTCCACACCCAGACTGTAAGCGCTGATGGGCAGACTCTGCCCTCTACTCCTCACTCAGTGCTTCCCACCAGGATGGGCTTAATGCTTTTTAATAGAATTAGAAAATGGTTCCACTGGACAGAATTGGGAAATGCCACTTTCCTTATAATGAAGTTAGAATTTTCAAGAAAGGGACTGTAGCTGAGGAAGAGTGGTTTGACCATTGAGAGCCAGCTCAGGTTCTGAGAGTTCTCTGCCGTTTGGGGTTGCTTGCTCATTATAGCTGCATGACCATGTTGCTGAACCTTAGGCAAGGACAGGGACACCTCCCTAGTCCCCAGTCAGGGTGAGGACCTGTCTGAAACATTCAAACTAGACTACTGGAAACAGGTCTCTGCACTCAGGGCAGCTGGCTTGCAAGGTAAGGCCTGCAGTCTCCATCCCCATGCTAACCCATGAGGGGATGCCAGAGAGAGCCCTTCCCCCTTGGTCCTCATTCCTGGCTCAATTTTCTCCCACAAAGTGGGCACTGCCTAAAGACGATAGGCAACTGCCATACAGGAAGGCAGTTTTAGATGCCTAGCTGGCACAAAGTCCAGAGGAAGGGAGGGAGAAGGGCTGAGTTTTGTATTACTGTTCTACATTTGGAGATTTTCCTCATGCCAAGATAGGGTGTGTTTGTGTGTGTGTGTGTACGCAGTATAACTTTATTAAACACTTTTTTTTTTTTTTTGAGACAGGGTCTTACTCTGCTGCCCAAGCTGGAATGCAGTGGTGCAATCTCGGCTTACTGCAGTCTCCACCTCCCAGGCTCAAGTGATCCTCCCGCCTCAGCCTCCCAAGTAGCTGGGACTATGGTTTTGAGCCAACACAGTCAGCTAATTTTTTTTTTTTTTTTTTTTTTTTTTTGGTATTTTTGGTAGAGACAGGGTTTCGCCATGTGGGCCAGACTGGTCTTGAACTCCTGAGCTCAGGGTGATTTGCCTGCTTCAACTTCCCAAAGTGTTGGGATTACAGGTGTAAGCCACCATGCCTGATCAGTTTTTTAGTTTTTATTTCAATAGTTTTGGGGGAACAGGTGGTTTTTGGTTATGTGGATAAGTTCTTTAGTGGTAATTTCTGAGATTTTGGTGCACTTGTCACCTGAGCATTCTACACAATACCCAGTGTGTAATCCTTTATCCTTCACCCCCCTCCTACCCTTCCCCACCGAGTCCCCATTATATCATTTTTTTTTTCTTTTTGTGACAGAGTCTCACTCTGTTGCCCAGGCTGGAGTGCAGTGGCGTGAACTTGGCTCACGGCAGCCTACTGAGTTCAAGTGATTCTCCTGCCTCAGCCTCCTGTGTAGCTGGGACTACAGGCATGCACCACCATGCCCAGCTAATTTTTGTATTTTTAGTAGAGATGGAGTTTCACCGTGTTGGCCAGGCCGGTCTTGAACTCCTAACCTCAAGTGATCTGCCCATCTTGGCCTCCCAAAGTGTTGGGATTACAGGCGTGAGCCACTGCGCCCGGTCCATTATGTCATTCTTATGCCTTTGCGTCTTCATAGCTTAACTCTCACTTATAAGTGAGAACAGAGGATATTTGGTTTTCCATACTTGAGTTACTTCACTTAGTACAATGGTCTCCAACTCCATCCAGGCTGCTGTGAATGCCATTATTTTGTTACTTTTTATGGCTGAGTAGTATTCCATGGTGTATATATATCACATTTTCTTTATCCCCTCATTGGTTGATGGGCATTTAGGCTTGTTCCATATTTTTGTATGCAGTATAACTTGCAGATGGTAAACAATATACAGCTTGATGTATTATGACAAATAATGCAGTATGTAACCACCACCTGGATCAAGATATGGAGCATTTTTGGCACCTCATAAGGTTCCTTCATATCTTTTTCCAATCAATATTGCCTCAAAAGGGAACCCATATTTGGATTTCTATCACCATAAATAACCTTTGCCTGCCTTGAGCCTCATATAAATGGAGCATATAGCATATATGCCTTTATGTCTAATTTTTTCTGCACAATGTATTTTTAATATTCACTGGTCTTGTTGCATGTGTTAGACATTTATTTCTTTTTATTGCTGTGTAATATTCTAGTATTTGCTTATCCATCCATGTGTTGAGGCACATTTGTTTCCAGTTTTTGGATATCATAAATAAAGCTGCTGCCCACATTGTTGTACATGTCTTTTTGTGAAGGGCATTTTACTACTCTTAAGTGAATTGTAAGACTGGGCATATATTTAGTTTCAGTAGATACTGCCAAACAGTTTCCAAAGTGATAAAACCAAATACAATGGTACACAGATAGACAAACATACTTTAACAGGGCCTTTTCCTTATAGATAGCATTCTCTAAAAACCACTATTTACCTGCACTTATTATTACTATTACTATAAATGGAAAAAACAGCTTTTTTGTTTTTTGTTGTACAAGGTCTCACTCTGTCACCCAGGCTGGAGTGCAATGGCGTGATCATGGCACACTGCAGCTTTGACCTCCTGGGCTCAGCCTCCTGAGTAGCTGGGACTACAGGTCACACCCAACTAATTTATGTATTTTTTGTAGAGATGGGGTTTCGCCGTGTTGCCCAGGCTGGTCTTTAACTCCTTCAGACAGTCCTCCCATCTCAGCCTCCCAAAATGCTGGGATTACAGGCGTGAGCCACCACACCTGGCCAAAAAAATAGCTATCCTTTATTAAGCACTTATTTTGTGCCAGGAACATTACATGCATTATCTCATTTTGTTTTTATGAGAAACCTAAGGGATTGGTACTATTCCCATTTTACACTTGAGGAACCTGAGGCTCAGAGAGAGTGAGTAACTTGCCAAAGGCCCCAAGCTGATAAGTGACCACTTGACTGTGGGCTCTGAATTTCACTTCCATACATGTACCTCTGTTTTTTCCTGTGAGGTCAGGAAGTTCTCCCTTCCATCCGACCAAATCCAGCTGCCAGCTAAGAGACTCATTTCCTATCAACCTGTGGTCCTCTCTGCATACCTTCTCACACCTAGATTTGAGATCTATGTACACACACATATGCACACAGTTTCTCTCCCACAGCCACACACTCACTGTGAAGAAGGAGAGGATGGGGGCCAATTTAGTGAAGACTTCAGAGCTTGCCAAGTCCCGGGCTTAATAACCTAATGGGCTCCCTCTCAGGGAATTTGCAGAAGATTGGACTAGGGACCAGCCTGTTTCTGGATGCTGCAGAGGATAATTCAGAGCCTTTCTTTCCCTGGAAAGAGATGGGAATTTGGTCCTCCTCCCAGCATGCTGAGCCAAGCCCATGGTGGGCTTCAGAGGCTGATGCCTAAGGCATCCCTCTGCAAGGTTTGTCGAGAGATGTTGCTCTTTGCCCTGGAACGTGGTGAGTAGGAAGGATGTGTGTGGTCTGAGCAGGGAGAGAGCAGGAAGTCTGGGGAACTGCCCCTCTAGGCACAGTGCTTGACTAGGCCCTGCATGGAATGGTTACCATGGGAGGGAGAACCAGCAGCCTCCTCCTTGGGACCATGGGTTACCAAATCTCCAAGTCTCCAAGCCCCTAAGCTTGACTGAGAGGAGTGTTGCTACTCTGTGGGTAGAGGCCATATGTGGGTTTTCTATGCTTTGCAGGTGGCCCCTCCTCAGGCCCCTTTCTAGACTAATTGAGGTCTTGCTGGGCTCTGGGTTTATAATTGGGGGTAATTGCTGACAGGCTGTTGTGGTGGTACAAGCAGGTTTTTGTCGGGGAAGCAGTAGTCAGGATTTGGGAGCTTTGGGTGGGGACAGTCCAGGATCCCAGTGTTCCCTGTCCCAGGAAGCTCTTGTCCCTCCATTTGCTTGTAGGCGGTACTCCTGAGGACCAGGGACTGGTAGCATGTCTGAACAGGAAGGGACCTCCTCATGCGGGTGCTGGGAACTCAGATTCAGAAGCACACAGCGGGAGGTAGTGCAGCTGCAGCAGAGGTTCTTATGCCTGGCACTGTCATCTATGCACACCACTGACAGGCTGGGAGGCACTGCCGTTGGGTGGCTAACAGACCTCTGTTCCAATTCTTACTCATACCATCCTTGGAAATGATGGAACCTCACCTTGCATCAGAGTTTTAATTTTTTTTAAAATCATTTTTTGAGCAGGCAATGTGTTCACATGGACCAAAATTGAAAAATATACAAGGCTTGCAGTGAAAAGTTTCTCTCCCACTTCTGTCCCCCAAGTCACCCTTATCACAGGCAGCCAGTGACCCTAGTTTCACATATATCCTTCCAGACATAGTTTATGCACATACAAACATACCCACATACATTCTCCTGCACTCCTTCAATTTTTGCCTATGGCAGCATCGCATGCACAGTGTTCTGCTCCTTAAAAATCTTTCCACATCAATGCATTCTCTTTTTAGAGCTGCAGGTTGTTTCTGATCCTTTGCTTTTACAAGCAATACAGTACTGTATAAGCTTGTATATATCTCATTTTCTAAGTATGTATATATATTTATAAAACGATTTCTAAAGTGTAAGATTGGGCAGTGGATATATGCACCTATAACTTTGATAGATTATGCCAAATTCCTTATAGATTGAGCCAGAATACACTCCTGCCAACAGTGTGTGGCATTCCTGTTTCCTCGTAGCCACTCTAACACAAGTCTTTTTTTTTTTTTCTTTTTTTGAGATGGAGTCTCGCTCTGTCGCCAAACTGGAGTGCAGTCATGTGATCTCGGTTCACTACAACCTTTGACTCCCTAGTTCAAACGATTCTCCTGCCTCAGCTTCCCCAGTAGCTGGGATTACAGCCATGTGCCACCACACCCAGCTGATTTTTTTGGGGGACGGAGTCTTGCTCTGTGGCCCAGGCTGGAGTGCAATGGCATGATCTCCGCTCACTGCAAGCTCTGCCTCCCGGGTTCACCCATTCTCCTGCCTCAGCCTCCCGAGTACCTGGGACTACAGGCGCCCGCCACCTTGCCCGGCTAATTTCTTGTATTTTTTTTTTTAGTAGAGATGGCATTTCACCATGTCAGCCAGGATGGTCTCGATCTCCTGACCTCGAGATCTGCCCGCCTCAGCCTCCCAAAGTGCTGGGATTACAGGCATGAGCCAATGCGCCTGGCCAACTTACACTGCACTCCAGCCTGGGTGACAGAGCGAGACTCCATCTCAAAAAAGAAAAAGAAATAAATCTTACAGATATAATTGAGGACCCTGGCTTCCTCGATTCCCCTCTGTCCTTCTCTCTCTTGAGGTGATCACCACGGTAAATTTGGTGCTTAAGATTCCCATACCTGCTTTTGCACTTGTACTATGTGTGTACCCATTCCTAGGCAACACTTACATAAATGGTATCCTGCTGCTGCAGAAAGACACGTGCTTGCTTTTTCATTCAACCTTATGTTTGTGAAAAAGTTCCTGGTTGCCACACAAAGACAAGCTCCATTCATTTTCCCTGTGTTGCACCATTCCATTGTATGAATACATCATGGTTTATTTATCCATGTTCCTGTTAAGAGCATTGGGTTATTTCCTATTCTTTGCTATTACCAATAGTCTTGCTATGGATATTCTTAGGCATGTTTGCTAGTGCTTATGTGCTACAGTTCACCAAGAAGTAGGACTGCTGGATGAAAGGTTACAGGGATTTTTAACTTCACCAGTTACTGTTGAGCAGAGCCTCATCTACATCTGTGAAACAGAGAGTGATGCGTATACCTCAGGGAGTCCATGCCCGTAAGTGGGATGGTGGAGTGGGAGCAAATGTGGGCTCAGGTTTTAGCAGGTCTTGACTTAAATTCTGGCTCTGTGATTTATTTGCGGTGTGACTTTGGGCCCAATATCCAGCCTTTCTTTGCCTCATTTCTCTCATCTGCAAAATGGTGATGATAGTATCTATGTTGCAGGGTTCCTGAGAGATAAATGAGATACTGTATGAAAAGATTTAGTATAGGGTCTGGCACAGAGGAAGCACTAAAAGACCCTGGCAATGATTAGTAATATATTCATAGTATTAATATTATGAATATAATATTAATTTATTATTAATATTATCATATTGTACCTTTGATCTCTTTTTAACTTGTTATTGTGGCACATTTTGAACCTACAAAGTGGAAGAGAGAATAGTACACTGAACCCCCATCTGCTTCCCTCTATAGCCCCATCCAGTTCCTCACCCCTTCCCCACTGGATTATTTTGAAGCCAACCACAGACATCATATCTATTACTTCCTTTGTAAATATTTTAGTTTACATCCTTAAAATATAAATACTTAAAAAATCCCCAAAACTGCTGTGGCTATCATATTATCATCATACCTAAAAACAGTGATTTTTTTAGTATAGTGAATACCCAGCTCATGGTATTCAATGCTCACATTTTCTCCACAGTCTCAAAAAGATTTTACAGTTGGTTTGCTTGAATCAGTATGCAAACAAGATCTATACTACACATGACATTTGGTTAATATGTCTCTTGTGTCACTTTTAATCTATAGATATCTCTCATTGTTTTCTTTTTTTCTTTCTTGCAATATATCTGTGAAAGACACTGGACCACTTGTCCTATAGAGTTTCTCACAACCTGGATTTTGCTGACTGCATTCCTGTGGCATCCTTTAACATGTTGCTCTGTCCTCTGTATTTCCTGTACATTGGTAGATCTGGAAGCTTGGTTAGATTCAAGTTTGCTATTTTGGTAAGAACACTTCATAGATAGTGTTGTGTAGCTCCACCAGAACACTAGTACCTGGGTTGTTTGTATTTTGATTTTTAACAGTCATTAATGATCACCACCTAGAGTCATTATTCATTAGGGTTTGCAAAACAGTGATATTTTAATTCTATCATTCCATCTTATTGAATTAATCAAATTCTTCCATAAAGGAAAATTTTTCCTTATCAACCATTTGATTGCCCTGAGTTCAGGCCCGTGAAGGACAGGCAGGATGAATGATGGATTCTTCTTATATCTGATGATAATGATGATGGAACTCCAGGGGTCATTTAGGAAATAGCTGAATTCGTGGGCTCTTTTTTTTTTTTTTTTTTTTTTTTTTTTTTTTTTTTTTTGGAGACGGAGTCTTGCTCTGTCGCCCGGGCTGGAGTGCAGTGGCCGGATCTCAGCTCACTGCAAGCTCTGCCTCCCGGGTTCACGCCATTCTCCTGCCTCAGCCTCCCGAGTAGCTGGGACTACAGGCGCCCGCCACCTCGCCCGGCTAGTTTTTTGTATTTTTTTAGTAGAGACGGGGTTTCACCGTGTTCGCCAGGATGGTCTCGATCTCCTGACCTCGTGATCCGCCCGTCTCGGCCTCCCAAAGTGCTGGGATTACAGGCTTGAGCCACCGCGCCCGGCAGGGCTCTTAAAAGACATTAGGTGATGTCTTCCACCCCGAAGAAGAAAGGAAGAAAGAAAGAATGAATGACAAAGCACCAACTCCCCATCAGTCACATCATTTGTTTCTTCATACATTTGTTGAACCCCTTTTCTGTGCAATGACTGTTATGGGTGGGGAAGTGGAGAGGAGCAATGCATGATTTCTGCTCACAGGAAGCCCCAGGTGACAGGTACAAGCCTCTCCACAGCTCTCTCAGCTCAAGGCACAGGTGCTATAGGAGGGAAGAGGAAGAAAGGAGGGATTTCAAGCTGGGCAATATGGGAAGGCCTTGTTGGTAAGGGCCAAGTCTCCTAGGAGAGGCCACAGTAGGGCTGAGCTGGCCACCATGCCACTGCAGGTGCTGGGGACCGAAGGATAGACTCCCATTGCTTTAAACAAGGGAAACTTTCAGTTGCTTACCTGACAGGTGCCCAGGTATGTGCCAAGTGCTCTGGCAAGCATAAGAAAAGATGTAGAGTAGTTTCTGCCCTTGAAAATTTTTCTTTAGTCTGGTTTGGAAGAAAACACACGTACAGCCCACAGAGATCATTAAGCATTGGCTGTAATTTAACAAATATTCCTTAAGTATTTACTGTAGCCAGAAGCAGGGCTCTGAAGGGGAGTTGGGCCTGGCCCCTACCCTCAGCAGGCCATTTGGTCATCTCAGCATATCCATGTTCTGGGTGCTCTGACCCTGCACACCCCACTTTTCACACTGAACCAGGTGCAACCTTGGCCATGTGGGCCTTCAGGTTGCCCCACTTGGGCATGGTGAAGGGGAGTTGCCTATTAGTGTCTTCTCAGCTGCTTGCTGTCCATCCTTCAAGTTTGCTCAAGGGTAGCCTCCTCTTAGAGGACTTGGAGGTCTTCCCTGTCCCAATCCTATATATCAGTAGGCTGGGCTTGGTGTTTGAGCTCCTATGGCACCTTCTCTGTGCTTGCTTTTTTTTTTTTTTTTTTTTTTTTGGAGACAGAGTCTAGCTCTGTCGCCCAGGCTGGAGTGCAGTGGAGTGATCTCAGCTCACTGCAACCTCCACCTCCTGAGTTCAAGCGATTCTTCTGCCTTAGACTCTTGAGTAGCTGGGATTACAGGTGCCAGCCACCACGTCCAGCTAATTCTGTGCTTGCTTTTATCTCAGTAGACATTACCTTATGCTGTAATTTATTTGTTAATTTGTCTATCTCCCTCCACCAGACGGAACTCCCTGAGGGCAGGGCTGTGTTCTGATTCATTTTGTTTTACGTAGTGCCTGGTGTGTAATACCTCTGACAGAAAATGTTCGTTGAGCGAATGCCGGGGACTTCGCATTTAGAGCTTCTTTCTTTTAGATGAAGATTTAGTCTGGTAAGGGATTAGACATGCAATTGTTATTAGTTATTGTGGAAAGTTGGGGTGGAGAAGAATCCAGGTCAAATGTTAGGAGTCCTCGTATGTGTTCATGGAGAGTGAGGCAGTAGCATGAAGAGGCGGGAGATTTAGGATGGGAGAGGACTGCAAGGCAAAGGCTGCGGGCAGTCCGGCCAGGTTGCTGGGTGGAGGAAGGAAGGCACGTTTCCCGGTGTTGTTCCAGGCCTGACGGGGTGTTCAGGGGTGTAGGACTCAGGGTGTAGGACTCAGGGTGTAGGACGAACGTGGCGCGTCCCTCCGGACCGGAAGCGGGGCTCGCCCCAGCAAGGGGGTCTTCCTCACTTTTGTACCGCGCTCCTTCCCAGCAGAGGCCCGGCGGAAGCGGCAGCCGGCGGTGGGGACCAGGGCCCGGAACAGGCAGGTGATGCAGGAAGCCCGCGGGGCGCCGGGGCATCGCCGCTCAGACCTCGGGCGCACGGGCACCGACGCGCGCGCCCAGAGCAGCTCCTGAGAGCTGGGGTCCTGCACACCGGTCACCTCGCCTTCCTCCTGTCTTCTTGATGCCTGCTGGCGCTCCCACTCTGCACGCTCCCAATGTCATCCTCGGCGAAGTCCTGCCACGGATGCCTGTTCCAGGAAAGGAAGGAAGGATCCGTTCTAAGATGGTGGGACTGACGGGGGTTTTACTGTGGCCGCTTCCAGGGCCGAGTAACGAGGGCTTTTAAGGCCAAAAGAAGGAGTAGCGAAGGCATTCTTTAGGCAGGCGCAACTTTAAGATGCGGTGAAGTCCAGATGCGGTGCATGCCTTGTGTAGGGATGGCTGGCACATTCACTAAGAACAGGTGGGACTGCCCTAACTTTACTTTTCTATGAGAAATGGGTGCTCACGGGACTTGGGAATGGGCAGTCTTCTGGGACATTCTTTATATGCCAAGAGATGGTCTTTTCTTAATCTGAAGAGTACATGAATGGAGTAATATAATCATGTAGGCTTGGCTGTGCCCACGCACATGGTTGCACGTGTACACTGCATGCTTGCACACACGTGCACACAGATATGACTACATAGTTGTGCACACAGATAAATGTGTGCCTGAGTGTGCATGTGTGTGTGCTCACCTTCCCGCCTCCCCTCTACCACGTCCTTGTCCCCTTTTCTCTCCATGTTGAGTCTTAGGAAGACTATCCATATTGAATGCATACTGTATATGGCAGTCTGTGCTTACCAAATGTTTTTACTGGTATTTCTCCATTTTTCCTGCCTGGAAGGGGATTTCTTTTTCTTTTATCTTTTTTTTGAGACAGGCAGGGTCTCCCTCTGTTGCCCAAGCTGGATGCAGTTGTGTGATCATGGCTCACCGCAGCCTTGGCCTTATGGGTTCAGGTGATCCTCTGACCCCAGCCTCAGCTTCCTGGATAGTTGAGACTACAGGCATGCACCACCACACCTGGCTAATTTTTTGTATTTTTTTGTAAAGACAGGGTTTCACCATGTTGCTCAGGCTGGTCGCCAACTCCTAGGCTCAAGGGATCCACCCACTTTGGCCCCCCAACATGCCTGGGAGGGGATTTCTGTTAGGATCCCACTAGATTTTCTTTGGCTCTGAGGGCTTTGTAGCAGGATGCTTGCAAACTTTAAGCCATATCTGCCTTCCGGGAGGAGGAAGCTTCTACAAGGTATGTGGGTTTACTTGAGATTGACTGTCTCCCAAGGACTGCCTTTAGCACCACCCCCTGGCTGGTAGAAGTTGTCATTCATGCATTTGAGTGAACATACATATCTAGGGCACCTCCTCTTTATACGCCCTGTGCTAGGAGTGAGGATTTGGAGAAGAGGAAGGTCTTGTTCTTGCCTTTGGGGAGGTACAGTTTAGTGGGGAGTGGTATAAGTAAACAGACAAAAGCAGTTTACTTTGATAAATACTATGATGGGGGAAGGTTGAGGCTGTGGAAGCATGGAGTCTTCCTGGAGGTCCTAAGGGACCCATAAGAGCCAAAGAAGGTGTGGGGAAGGCATTCCAGTAAGAGGAAGCATGTGTGTGAAGGCCCAGAGCTGAGGTCCCTTCCCTCACAGGGAGAGCACCTGTGGCTGGGGTTGGCAGTGCCCAGTGTAGGAGAGGTGTGTCGGGCAGCAGGCTATGAGCTCGGACAGGCTGACAAGGTCTACATCACTGAGGGCCTAGGGTGCTTCCTTGAGGGGCTTGGACTTTATCTTGTGAACATGAGGGGTGTAAAATGGGAGTGAAAGAGAGGTTTTATATGTTAAGAAGGTGAAGGTGGCTGCAGTGTGGAGGATGGAGGGAGGGTGCTAAACCTGAAGCAGAGTCCAGGTGAGAGAAGATGGGCCTGCACTAAGGAAGAGGCAGACAGATGGAGACAAGGGTCCACCTGGAGAGACATTTAGGAGATGGGATCTATGAGTCTTAATGGCTGATTAGGTGTGAGGGTGAGGGAGGATTGAGCACCTCCCAGTTTTCTGACTTGGTCTACTAGGCATAGGGTGTGGCTACCCTGAGACAGGGAAGGCTGGAGGCACAGGTTTCTTGGGAACATGATGATCTCTGTGTGGAACACATTACATTTGAGTGCCTGAGGGACATCCAGGGGGAAATGTCTGGGAGGCAGTTGGACATGCGGGTCTGCACTCAGGAGAGAGGTTTGGGAGTTCTTAGTCTACAGATGAGACAAGATGAAGTCACTCAAGGAGGGCGTGGAGAGACAGAGAGGAGGAGAACATTAAAGAAAAGAGATAAGTAGAGTTGGGGGAAGGTAAAATGATGGAACAGGAGTAGCTGAAGAAGCAGAGGTGGCCAAGTGTGTGGTCCCACGGAAGCCTTGGGAAGATAGTGGTTAGGGTCCACTCAGAACCCTCTCTAAGACCCACCTTCTCTGGCTTCCCAGGCGTTGGGTGCTTTGTCCCCCATGTGGTGATTGGTACAAAAAGACTCCGTCTCTGTGATGGTGAAAATTTAGGTGATACACTGTAGACTAGTTGCCTGTCAAAGGTGGGAGTCTACTTATGTGTTTTAAATACTCTTAGTTGCAATTATTCTTACTAGTTGTCAGTAACTTTACAAACAATATCTCATTCAACCTTCAAACAACTCTTTTCAGATAAATATTATTTTCTCACTTCACAAATGAGGACATTGTGGCTCAGAAAGTTTAAGTGTCTTGCCCAAGGCCACATAGCTAGTTAGAGCTGGAGCTGGGATATAGAGTCAAGTATTCTTGCTTTACATGCCTCAAGTTTTTTTTTTTTTTTTTTTTTTTTTTTTTTTTTTTTTTTTTTTTTTTTTTTAAATGCCCTGTGCATTTTTTCTTTAGTGCACATTTAGCAGTGGCTGCCTCCTGCATTAGCATCTGGGCTTGGCCTGCTTGCTCACGCCCTCCAAACCTCCAGGCCATGGGGACTTCAGAAGAGGCCTGTATCCCAGATTAGCCGCAAAGACAACATGCTCCTTAAGAAGAAAGAGGAGGCCCAGGCACAGCCAAGGCCTGTGATGGGAAGGGCTTCCCGGGAATCAGTGGGGAACTTCCTCCTGGGAAAGCCACGAGAAGGGCAGTTCCTCTCCTGGGCCAGGCGTCAGGGAGTCAGGGCCTCAGCTGTTCCTGCCCAGCCGCCTGCAGCCCTGAGCACCCACCGGAGACAGGAGGCCCTGCCTGCTCACTGCCCATTGTCCCAGCACCACAGTGCCGCTTCCCATGCGCCTCCTGTTTACACAGGAAGCCCTGCTCTGGGATGCTACCTCCCTCTCCTGATGGCTGGCCTCAAGCTTGAATTCCTCACAGGCAGCTTCAGTGAGCGAGGGCTAGAGTAAGTTATCACTGTTCAGTGACTTTAAAAATTAGTATAGCACAGTGGGTAAAAGCATGGCCTTGCAGTGTGACTGCCTTGGATCTGAACTTGGCCACTCATTAACTGAAGCACTTTGGGTATTCATGCCAATAGTATGAATGCAGATTCCTCCTCTGTAAGATGAGGAGTATTACGCCTACCTATCTCTGACAGGTTTTTTTGTAAGGATAAACAAAATATAGAAGTAAAGTGCTTAGAACATAGTATATGCTCAATAAATTATACATCTCACAGTTGTTATTTACCTCTTATGTTTAGTTGCACACAATTTTAGCTGCACTCCAAATGCTTGTGATAGTTTAAACTATGACCTCCAAATTGTGTGACACTCCTCCCATTGAGAAGTGGGGTCAATGCCCCCTTCCCTTGAATCTGGGTGGGCTTATAACTACCTTGACCAATGTGGTACAACTGGAGTGACACTGTATTAATTCCAGGCTTTGTTTTGGTTGCTAGAACACTTATACTTGGAGCCTTGAGCCACCACGTAAAAATCTAACTACTTAAATTTGGCAGGCAATGAGGATTGTTCTTGAAGCATGACCAGAGGGGTGGGAGTAGGTTTTTCCAGTTCAATAAAAATTTGTTGAGTGGGATTTTGTAATAGTAGGCTGAATGCAAACTGGAATTCCCTCCCTTACCAATGAAAGTTGGCAAAAGTTAAAAAGATAAAATAATAAGCACAAAGTTGCACTTAAATTATGAAGGAATACTCTTGTTAGACCAGAAATGGTGAAACGTTCCTGAAATAAACAAGTAAATGGAACGTGACAGCCATAAGCTGAAGGGCTTCTGAGTTGCATGCCCAAAACATGTGCAGAATTGTCTCAGAAGAGGCATACACAATCAAGAATCACCAACCAATAGACATTTGTCAAGCACTTATGTGCTAAGCCTTTGTCACTATTATCTGTATATTTTTACAGTCAATGCTTGTTTAGAGTTACTCAGATGTTTGCATTTTCTTTGCTCACCCATTCCTTCCTTCAGAGTTCAATTTCCTTCTTATGGCAGTACAGTGTTTATGGTGCTTTCTTCAAAGGTCTGTGAGTAGTAAGTCTTTGATTAAAAATTTTTAAATTTCATTCTTCCTCTTCACTGATAATATTGCAGAATATAGAGCACTGAAGTTGACAGTTATTTTTCCTCAGCATGCTGGAAGATAGTTGGAATATCCCATTATTTTCTAGCTCTGTGGTTGCTATTGAGAAGTCTGTGGTAAGTCTAATTGTTCCTTTGCAGGTGATATAGCTCTTCTCTCTAGTGGATTTTAAGATTTTGTTTTGATGTTCTGCAATTTTATTATGATGTGTCTAAGCATGGAGTTATTTGTATTTAATCTGCTTGGGGATTAGATGATTCTTCCTTGTGAGGATTTATCTTTTTCACTGTTACTGAAAATTCTTTTTTTCCCCCAATAAGCCTTTTGCACTCATAAATTGAAAATTCTTGATGGTTGTATCTTTTAGTATTGCCACTTTCTAATTCTGTTTGCTCCTTCCTATTACAAATTTGATGAACCTTATTATTTCCTCTTCCATTGCTCTTATCTTTCATACTTCCCATTGCTTTATCTTTCTGTGCATGCTTATGGATGATTTCCTTATATATATTCTCTAATTCATGAATTCTCTTTTTAACTCCATCTAATCTACAATTTTATCCATTCATTAACATTATAATTGTGATGACTATATATTTTTTCATTTCCAGAAGTTTTGTTTGGTTTTTTAAAAAACCTGCTTAGTGTTTCATTATGATTTCTATTTCTTCTCTCTTTTTTTTTGAGACAGAGTCTTTATCACTCAGGCTGGAGTGCAGTGGTGCGATCTCAGCTTACTGCAACCTCCACTTCCCAAGTTCAAGTGATTCTTGTGCCTCAGCTTCCCAAGTAACTGGGATTACAGGTGTGCACCACCATGCCTGGCTAATTTTTGTATTTTTAGTAGAGATGGGGTTTTGCCATGTTGACAAGGCTGGTCTTGAACTCCTGGCCTCAAGTGATCTGTCTGCCTCAGCCTCCTGAAGTCCTGAGATTACAGGTGTGAGCCACTGTGCCTGGCCCTCTTTTTCCCTTTAATCATTTTAAACATACGTATTTTATAGTCTTTCAGAATGTTCAACTATCAGAAACTCTTGCGTTGTCCTTTCTCCTATTTGTTGTGTCTGTAAACTCTTGGAGTGCAGTAGTGCAATCTCAGCTCACTGCAAGCTCCGCCCCCCGGGTTCACACCATTCTCCAGCCTCAGCCTCCTGAGTAGCTGGGACAACAGGTGCCCACCATCATGCCCGGCTAATTTTTTGTATTTTTAGTAGAGACGGGGTTTCACCGTGTTAGCCAGGATGGTTTTGACCTCCTGACCTCGTGATCTACCCGTGTCGGCCTCCCGAAGGGCTGGGATTACAGGGGTGAGCCACCGTGCCCGGCCCAGTTTGCCATTTTCGTTGATGATTTCTTTCCCTGTGAGAATGCTGTGCTGCCTGAATTGTAGGAATGGCCCTACAGAGAGGTTTTATTTGGTTTTACCAGGTGCCCTGGAGGTTTAACCAGCCTGGGATCTGTGTTTTGTTTATTTGTTAATTTTTTGAGTAGAGAATACTGTACAATGTGGATGGTATAAGTTCAACTCCAAACCATCCCCTGGTGCAAACTTAGTGCTTCTATGGGAGACCAGGAAAAGACAAGTCCTATTGTTATGTCTGTGCACTGGTGAGGAAGTTTTTCTAGTCCTTTTAAGGGTGCAGCCTTTCAAAAGTCCTGACTTTATGCAGAATTCTCACTCTTACCTTACTCTGAGTGATCCCAACACCTGTATCGTGTTCCTGTGGGAAGGTTAGAACCCAAGCTTCTCATCTTTTGTGGGTATTTTCCAATTTATAACCCCCCTACCCCATCTAGGGTTTCTTCTGTGCCAGCTCATGTGCCACTCTTCTGGTTTTCATTTCCCTCCACTTCTAGTATCTAGGAAATGGAAAAAAAAAAAGAACATTTTTATTAGTTATTTTATAATATAGACTTTCTGTAAATTTGTAGTGGGAGACTCTTTTCGTTTAAAAAAGAGAGCTTCAGGTCACAATGAACCTTTCTGAACCCTTTGCATATGTTCTCTCATATTATTCTCATGAGAACCCCACAACACAAACATTTTCAAATCAACTTCCTTTCATGCATTAAGATATTGAGGCTTGGCAAGTTTAAATCTTGTCCCAGATGAGACAGGGAGGAAATGGCCTTGTCCAGATTTGAATCCAGGTTTCTCTGATTCCACTTAATGTAGCACTTAGGAAATTATTGATAATAGCATCCCCACACCTTTTCTTTTAAAAATCTTCAGACATTACATTACTAATCACCCAGATTCTAATGATCATTTTGCAATATTTTCTTTATTTTATATATATCCATTTACCCATCCTTCTATTTATTTGTCTATCTTGTTTTGTGATGAATTTCAATATAAGTTGCAGATAGTAGTCTACTATACTCCTAAACAGTTTAGCGTGCATATTATTAACTACAGTTAAATATTTCTTTAAAGTTTCTTTCCTTGGGTACAAATGAACCAATCTCAACTCTACCATTCTATGAGTTTTGACTAAAGCATACACCTGTGTAATATCTGCAGGCAGTTTGCTCCTGTCGCCTCCTGGACAATCCCTGCACCCCCTCAGAAGCAACCGTTCTTTTTATATATTAAAATATATATATACACACACATATACACAAACATATAATACATATATATTATATATATAA
>NW_016812252.1:160636-207472 GCF_001698545.2 Rhinopithecus bieti | reverse complement strand
TACATATATATATATATTTTGAGATGGAGTCTCTCTCTGTCACGCAGGCTGGAGTGCAGTGGTGCAATCTCGGCTCACTGCAACCTCCACCTTCTGAGTTTAAGCAGTGGTGCGATCTCGGCTTACTGCAACTTCCGCCTTCTGGGTTCAAGCGATTCTCCTGCCTCAGCCAGCCTCCTGAGTAGCTGGGATTACAGGTGTGCACCACCATGCCCAGCTAATTTTTGTATTTTTAGTAGAGACGAGGTCTCACCATGTTGACCAGGCTGGTCTTGAACTCCTGACCTCAGGTGATCCACCTGCCTCGGCCTCCTAAAATATTGGGATTACAGGCACGAGCCACTGTGCCTGGTTACTCTTTTGATATTTTCCCCCGTAGACTAGTTTTGCCTGTTCTAGAAATTCATATAGATAGATTCTTACCAGGTATACTGTCTTGGGTATGGTTTCTTTCTTTCAGCATAACGATTTTGAGATTAATTCATGTTGTGCCTGTATCTGTAGTTTGTTTTTATTGTTGAGTGGTATTCCATTGCTGGGCTATAACACAGTTAGTTTATCCATTCTCCTATTGTTAGATGCCTGAGTTGTATTCGGTTTTTTGATACATATTATGAATTAAAGCTACTATAAACATTTTATAAAGAATATTAATAGTTTTTATGACATTGGAGCGAGGAGAGTAGCACAGCAGCCAGACTGCAGTTAGTTGAGGGAGATGAGAAAGTGCAGAGTGAACACAGACAAGTTTCTTAAGATGACTAGATGAAAAGTGGGGAGAGAAAGAGTAGCAGCTGGAGGGGTGTTTAGGGATTTAAATATGCATATATAAAACATATACATATAATGTACATATTTAATGAGAATAAACTGAACATGTTTATGGAAGGAGAGGGAGAGGAGGGAGGGGACAAGAATCCTGGCCTCTGTGGATAGCCCATGGCTGCCCTCCCCTTAGAACTCTGTCTCAGACCCTGGCAGAACCTGAGGTCCCTGTGGCTGCTCCCTGGTTTCTATTGGCAGAGTCCTGGGTCCTAAATCTTTTCCTCTGCCAGTCCGATGTCTAGCTGGGATTAGCCATTCTGACAATAGAAGAGAGAGCAGAATTCTTTCTTTGCTCTCTGCTCAGGCTGTTGATGCTCTGCAGAGGATAGCAAGCATCCACTGTGAGAGATAGGGTTGTGGCTTCCCCTGGGTGGTGGGGAAGAACCTGCTCAGAATGATTGAGCCATCACTCATGGTGATGATTACATGGACCTCACCATGGGAGAAGCTCTGAGAATCCTTTCAGGGTTAAGGAAGTTGACTTGGGAAACTGGCCAGTTCCTCCCTTGTGGGCAGCAGTTGCTGGTTTGAGCTGCTGGTTTGATCATTTGCTGACAAACATGTACAGCAAGTCAGGAGCAGAGGCCCATGGATTTGCTTCTGTCCAAGTTTGGTTCTTAAAATTATTTGTTGAATCAATAACAGTCTGATGTTTAAAATAATTTGGGCTTGATTGGGTGCAGGCAGGCAGAATTGACCTGTAAACCCTTGTGATTTTTATTTTTTAAGAGACAGGATCTTACTCTGTCCCCCATGCTGGAGTGCAGTGGTGCAATCTTGAACTCCAGGGCTCAAGCAATCCTCCCAACTCAGCCTCCTGAGTAGCTGTGATCACAGGTGTGTACCACTATGTCCAGATAATTTTAATTATTTTTTTATAGAGATGGGGTCTTGCTATGTTGCCCAGGCTGGTCTTGAACTCTTGGCCTCAAACATTCCTCCTGCCTCGGTTTCCTAAAGCATTGGGATTATAGGTGTGAGCCACTGTGCCTGGCCTGACTATCTTCTAACTATCCCTTCCAAAGTGAGGTCAGGCTTGTTATGCAGTGCCTTTCCAACTAGGCTCTCAATAAGGATTTTTGTTCCTTTAAAACTCTTTACTTAGTGATTTATATTACACACACATATTTTCCTTTTTAAATATTAACTTTTCTGATATAATTTTCATAAAATAAAATGTTCCCACTTTAAGTGTACATTTCAGCAATGTTTGACACATTTAAACACCCATATGATGAATACCTTGCTCAAGATAGAACACTTTCGTCACCCCCGAAAATTCTTTTTTTTTTTTTAAGACAGTCTTGCTCTGTTGCCCAGGCTGGAGTGCAGTGGTGCAATCTTGGCTCCCTGCAAGCTCTGCCTCCTGGGTTCACGCCATTCTCCTGCCTCAGCCTCCCGAGTAGCTGGGACTACAGGTGCCCACCACCATGTCCGGCTAACTTTTTGTATTTTGTAGTAGAGACAGGGTTTCACTGTGTTAGCCAGGATGGTCTCGATCTCCTGACCTTGTGATCTGCCCGCGTCGGCCTCCCGAAATGCTGGGATTACAGGTGTGAGTCACCGCACCCGGCCCACCCCCGAAGGTTCTTTTTGCCCTTTCCTAGTCAATCCCTCACTCTACTTCAGTCCTAGAAAACCACTGATTTGCTTTCTGTCACTATAGATTAGATTTGTCTTTCTAGAATTTCACATGAGTGGAATTGTTCCGTATGTTGTCTTTTGCATCTGGCTTCTTTTGCACAGCACAGTATTCAGTATATTAATCCATGTTGTTGAGCACATCCGTAGTTCATTCCTGTTGATTTTCGGGTAGTATTCCATTGCACGCATATATCCAATGTACTGAATGGGTAATATCGACACATGGTTCAAAATATTAAAAATACACGAGTCTTGCCCACCCCATTTCCTAACCACTTGGTTTTTCCTCACAAGCATCATATATTATCAGCTTCTTGTGATTCCTTTTATGCAGTTTGAATTAGATATGTATGTGGGATCTTCCTCCAGTACTTTAGACAATGTATCTAATTTTGCATGTGTTTCAGTATAATCCTAGAAGTGGAATTGCTGGATTAAAGGATTAATGAACATGTGATTTTGATGTGATTTTGGCAGATACTGCCTAATTGCCCCCTTAGAGGTAAAAGAGGTCTCCCCAACTGAAAATTATTTTTTTTTGAAAAATTTCAAAATAGAGAAAAGTTGAAAAGATAGGATAATGAACACTTCCATAATATAGTCTTTTGATGATGATGAAAGTCGACTGTTTTGGAGAGGATAGAGACATTTAAGTCTGCGGAAAAATGTAAACCAGTAAAATCGTCACTTTGCACACACAAGGTTTTCAACTTCACACTGAAACTCCAGTGAACCTGCTTTCAGTCACATGGTCTTTGGGACCTGTTGCTGTCATTTGCCTCTTAGCACGCTAATGGGGTTTGGGGTTTAGGATGTTTGTGTTCAGAGCAGCTTGTTGGGTTCCTGACCTGAGCTGAATAGGGCAAAGACTCTAGCCCTGGATGTGGGTCTGAGGAGGAGCTTGGCCCTTGGGTGTCGTGATGCTCTCAGGGGAAGTGACTAGATTGGCATGGGCATGAAGTACGTGTATGTGTGTATGTGTGCGAGTGTGTGTGTGTGTGTATGTGTGAGAACAATCCATTTCCAAATGACAGCTGGTGTGGGCTTTGAAATATGCCAACCTGATGTTCTTTTCCAGTGGCTTCTTGAAGGGACAGCAAACTCCTTATCTTGGCCTATAAAGCCTAGTCTGTCCCTGCAGCCTTTTCTGAGGAGCTCTCCCTGATTCCTGCACTCTAGCCGCATTGGTGTTTCAGCTCCTGTCATTCTCCTTCCTCCCTCAGGCTGTTCTCCGCAACTGGAAGCACTCCCTCATGCCCACCCCACCCTCAGCACCCTGGCTTCAGGACTCAGCTCAAACGACACTTCCCTGGGAGGCCTTCCTTGAGCCCCACACAGGGAGGAGCCTCCTGGCACTGTTCTCCTGCAGTGTTTGCATGATTTTTCCTTATATATTTCTGTGATTTCACTCTTTGTGTCTGTTTCTCCTCTTGCCCCATAAATGTCATACAAGCAAGAATCCTATCTATTTTACGCACTGTTATATCCTGTGTTCTAACAGAGATTGGCACATAGTAGGTGCTCAGTTAATGTTTGTGAAGTTAGTGCATGAGGAGTTTTGATAGCAAAAGCATGTAGTTTGTAGTCAGAACTGGGGGTGTATTCTCTTTCTGCCTCTTAGAAAGTTACCTAACCTCTTTAAGCTGCAGTTTCTCCACCTGAAAAATGGGTATAATAATATAATAATACTGCCTCCTGGAGCTGCTGGGTGCATATGGAAAGTGCTGGGCAAAAAGCAGGTGCCTGAGCCCTAGTAACTATCAGAGTATCATTTTTGATGTGAAGCCAGTGGACACACTTGTTCATGGGCAGCTTGTGCCTCTGGTAACTGCTGACAGCTGGCCTCACTGTCTGGGGTCAGGCTGGGCCAGTGTTCCCCTGCCCCAGGAGGTGAGGGTGACGCTGGAGCTGGGGGTTGAGGAGGTCATTGTGCCTTTTTGGCAGCTGCCACCAAAACCTTGAAGGGAAGACAGCCTTGGAGCACCTCCAGTCACTGACCTCTGCTAGGGTAGTGGAAGGAAGCAGCAGGGAGCCATGGGAACAGGGGAGGGCAGGGAGCCAGGTGGTCCCCGGAAACTGCAGGCTCAGTTGGCGGGCAGGAAGGGAACGGATGAGAATGTCAGGGCTCTGGAGGGTGTAGGGTTTCTGCTGCCTCCAGCTGCCCTAAGCTGCCTCTGCTGTTTTCCAGAGGGACCCAATTACCACCCTCTTTTGGAGCTAGGGCCAGCAGAGATCCCAAGGAGATAGGAGATGGCTCCCAGCAGGGCAGCAGGGGCCTTTAAAGCTCTCCCAACCATACACCTGTTCCTGATCATCTGGGATTTGGGGAAAATATTAGGACTTCTGAACATGGTCCCTCAGGTCTTCATGGAATGTCAGGCTTTCAAAGTGTTCTCATAAGTGCCAACTCATTTGATCTTTTTCACAGCTTGGGAGTTGCCTGGATAGGTTTTATTGGCTTCTTTGCACAGTGACCCTGCTGTCCAGAGAGAGGGGAAGCCAGCTGGCTAGTCACCAGGTGAGTAAGTAATCCAGGACGTCTATCTCTATATAGCCTCTTCCTCGTGTCACTTGATCAACCAATCAACATACAACACGGCTCTTGCCCTTGACACAGGCCCCACCATACCTTGCTGTATCCCACCAAGCTTTTTCATTTTTTCTTTTTGTTTTTTTTTGAGACAAGGTCTCTCTGTCACCCAGGCTGGAGTGCAGTGGCATAATCATAGCTCACTGTAACCTTAAACACCCGAGATCAAGAGATCTTCCTGCCTTAGCCTCCTGAGTAGCTAGGCCTACAGGTGTGCACCACCACACCCAACTAATTTTTATTTTAACTTTTTTGTAGAGATGAGGATCTCCCTATGTTGCCCAGGCTGGTCTTGAACTCCTTGAGCTCAAGCTATTCTCTCTCCCACCTTGGCCTCCCAAAGTGCTGGAATGCAGGCTTGAGCCACCACACCCAGCCCAACCCACCAAGCTATCATCCTTCATTTACATTACCTGCTTGGCTTTTGAAGGTATTTGAGTAGCAGCCCCTACCCAGCATGCTGCATGTGCCCAGCTTTGTCTTGGGTGTTGTGGAGGGCACAGGGGAAGGTGGAGTGTTCTCTGCCCCTAGGTGTGGATGGCCAGACATGCCCGCTGAGAGAGTAACCAGCAATGCTGGGTCCACCATCGACAGGCCATGTGATGCCAGGCCTGAGGCGGCTGAGCCTGAGTTGGCTTTTGTGGGGGATTTGGTTAGGCTGAGCGAAAGGAGAGCCTTCCAGTAGGGAGCCTACAACAGCACGTGTCGGGAGGAAAGAAGGTGATTAGGGTTTCACGGGCTGGAGAGAAGGCCTTTTTGCGTAGAGTGGAGGGAATTTTGGAGGTTAAATGGCTTTGAATCCATTCATACACAAATGTTTACTGAGGACCTTTATGTGTCAGACACCAACTAGGCGCCCTACACACTGTATCTAATTTCATCCTTATTATAGCCATGGAGGTAGATATTTTTCTCATTTTACAGCTGTGCAAGTATAAATATAGACATGAAATATAGACATGAAATATTTGAAATTGAATGACTTGCTCAAGCCCAGTCTGACTCCAAAACCCATGTTTTTCCCATACAGAAGGCTCCTGGGGGAAGGTGAGTTTTGGGTACATATGAGGCAGATGAGACTATAAGCCTTAGAAGGAGCTGGAGATGGGAGGAACTGCATAGGCAAAGGCAGGTGGCCGGACCAAGGTGCTGATGTGAGGTGGAGGTTTGATTGATGCAGAACTGCTCAGGCCCTATTACTTCGTCAAGGGCCTTGTTGGGCCCACTCAAGGGCTGAGCAGCTGTCTGATCTGCCCATCTTTCCCAGCATGCCAAACTCCTCCAGCTGGCCCCATGTGCTGCCTTTCTGCCACATTAGCCTTTTTAGGCTCTTTTCTGGCTCCCCACCTTGGCCTTTGCTGTTCCTCCCACCTGAATGTCATCATCCTCCTATCCTCATTATCCTCTATCCTCTCTATTTATCCAAATCCTGCCTTTTCCTTTTCCTTTTCCTTTTTTTTTTTTTTTTTTGAGACAGGGTTTTACTCTGTCACCCAAGTGGGAGTACAGTGGCACGATCATGGCTCACTACAGCCTTGACCTCCAGGGCTCAGGCCATCTTCCAGCCTTAGCCCCCCAAGTAACTGGGACCATAGTTGCTTACTACCATGTCTGGCTAATTTTTTTTTTTTTTTTTTTAGAAATGAGGTCTCAGTATGTTGCCCGGGCCAGTCTTGAACTCCTGGACTCAAACGATCCTTTGGCCTTGGCCTTCCGAAGTGCTAGGATTACTGGTGTGAGTTACCACACCTGGCCTGAATCCTTGCCACTTCTTTATGGTTCCCTGGCCATTTTTGCTTCTCTTGAAAGCCCTTCTTGATTACTGCAGTTGCCCTGGTTCTTCGTTGAGGGTGCGTAGACCTCTTTCTAAAGTCTACCCCATCTCCCCAGTTCATAAGCTCCCCATGTTTAGGCAGGGGTCACAATCTTACCCACTCTCCACAAGCTCCACAAGCATTACGGGCAGTGGTAGGTAGGCCACTGACAGGGGCATTTCCTATTGGCTGGGCAAGGGGCCAACCCCTTCACACACATTTCCTGGTTTCGTCCCTGCAGCAAACCCTATGACATAGAAATGAGTCAACTAATAACTTTTAAAGATGCAGCAACTAGAGACTCAGAGAGAAGGTGAGTAGGCTGCCTGGATGTGGAGACTATCCTTGACTTGATCTGACTCCGGAGCCCACACTCTTGACCCCTCTTCTTGCCTGGAGTACCCATGAAGCCAGAGTAAGTTTTGGATCTGGACTAGCCCAGGTATAGAGCTGGCTCAAATGAGGCCCCTGCTCGCAGGTACCCATGGTTAGAGATGTGAGAGCCCAGTGAGGTGGCTGGCCTCTTTGCAGATGCCTTGCAGCACACCCCCTTCTCTTTTTCTGTTCTTTCTTTTGTTTGTTTGCTGTTAGTGGTGTGTGTGCTTCTGTAAACCCAGCCCTGCCTTTCATTAATTTCCACTTGGAAGGGAAGCCAAGTGGCCACAGTTTGAGGAGGTGCCCATTTTCTGGAGGTCAAAATAAGCCCAACTCGGGTGATGCAGGGAGCCTGGGGCTGCTTCACGAACTCCAGCCACAGCTCAGGGGTCCTGGTCCCACTGAGGCCTTGAGTCTCCCATCCTCCTGCCCAGGCAGGATGAGCCAGCCTGGAGGCAGGTGGCAGGACAGGAATGCAGCCTTCTCTCCAGCTCTTGACAGGGCATCTCTGGGAGGCCCCCTGGCTCCTTCAGACCATGGCTCTGCTGGGGAAGCCAGGGATTAGGGGCCTAATTCCACCAAGAATCCTGTTTTTCTTAGCCTCACACAGATTGCTTTTTAGGAAAGGTCCCTCATCTAATTAGCCTGAGTCAACAGCTCCATTTATTTGGACACGTGATGTTATGAAATGGGCTGCTACTGGTGTGTTTTTGTACCGCATATCTGGGCTGCCCCTCCAGGATGGCATCAGGAGCGAGGCGCTGCAGGCCGTCCAGGCCAGCAAGAACTCAGCCTGAGAGCAGCTCCAGCAGAGGCCGGAAGGGAGGCCACCGGTTGGCCAGCCAGGCGGAGACCTGTACTCTCTCAGATTTCATCACAAGAAAGTGACCCACTGAGTGTCCACATATCCAGCTTCCTCTCCCATTGGTGTTTTTGAATCAAAATAAAGAAGGGATTAGGGACCCTTGACCAAAACTCTTTCTTTCCCATCAAATTCAAAAGAGATTCCTACAAGGGACTTTTGATGGTGAAAAACCCTTTATCACATCTATAGTACTCAGGACTTTTTGAGAAAAAAATCAGTAATAGTTACTATTTATTTTTTTCTTTTCTCAGAATTCTTAGGGGTGAAAGTTGCTATTTAATAGTGAGCATTGCTATGTACAATGTGCTAAGCACATGATATAATAAATCTCTTACACACACACACACACACACACACACACACACACACACGGTTTCTTCTCTCTCTCCCTCACCTGCTATCCTTATCTGCCTGGTGAAAATGGAACTCCCCCCATTCAATCCCCTCCTTACTCTGTCTACCCCCTCTCAACCTTGGTATTTATTTGTTCAGATTATTTTCTGTGCTTTTATATTCATGTATATCATATATTATTTCTAATCCTAAAAACAGTCATTCAAGGAAGGTATTAATATTCCCATTTTGCAGATGAGAAAACTGAGGCAAAGAAAGGCTAAGTAACTTGTCCAAGATCTCATAGCCAGCAAGGAGGAGAGCTGGGTTGAAATCAGGCCAGAGTGACTACAGAGACTGATGGGAAGCCTTGTCCCTCTGGCACCACCTTGACCACAGCAGGTTCCAGACTTTGGCATTTTTTTTTGAGGCAGGATCTCATTCTGTCACCCAGGATGGAGCGCAGTGGTGCGAGCATAGCTCATAGCAGCCTTTATCTCCCAGGTTCAAGGGATCCTCCCATCTCAACCTCTTGAGTAGCTGGGACTATAGTCATGCCTATAGTCATGCAACACCATGGCTGGCTAATTTATTTTTATTGGTCTTAATGAATTGTAGTGCATTTCTTACTTGTGTCTCCTTCTTGCCACCTCTCTCCATGTTGTTACTATTTTTGCCAAATCGGTCAGTCAGGGTGGGCACTCAATATAGTTGGGCCTCATGGAAGTCATCCTCTGCTCTGCTGCCTCTGCCCTTTTTCCCAACCTGGAATCACAGCCCACCTAACAGCTTTAGTTAGACCACCTTCTGCTTTCTGCATCCAGAGCCAAAATGGAAATAACTGCCAGCAAGGGTGGCATTGCCACCACTTCCCCCGATTGTGACTGGTCAACGTGCACATACCCCAAGCCACTGAGCATTTGGGACTGAATGTTCATCTCTTTTTGGCCAAATAGGATATTGTTGTGAAGAGCAAAAATGTTTTCCTCTTTATAATGGGCCAGGAGCTGCTGTTTGGCCAGGAGCTGCTGCTGCTGCTGCTGCTGCTGCTGCTGCTGCTGCTGCTGCTGTGTGTGTGTGTGTGTGTGTGTGTGCATGCAATTTTAGTGCAAAAGACTAAAATTAATTCTCATAATTGTTGTAGGCTGGAAAAGTGGAGAACTGGGAGAGGCAGGAGTCAAAGACATTGCTGGATGGATTGAAAAAACAAATGTCAGTGCTAGGCTTGGAATCTTCTTAAAAAGGCAATGGGACCTATTTTCCTGTTGAACTTTCACACTTTCTGACCCAGTAATTTCTGCCCTGGAGTTTATCAGGGACACCAGGGGCCAGGAGTGTAGCACGACTAAAGTTACTGGGACAAAGCTGGAGGCAGGTCAGCGCTCCACAGGGGAGTCCCAAGGGTCTGCAGGCAGCCACTGCCACCAAGAACTTCTAAGGCCAAGAAAGGGAAGCCTCGAAACCAAACATCCCTGCAAAGTCCCTGGCAAATGTGTTCCTCATCAAGGCAGATACAAACAAAGTTTATTAAAAAGCCTTCCAAAGGGACATTCCAAATCACCAGCAGGCCTCCTTGAGGTGAATGTCCATTCTCCTATGAACTCTTGTTTCAGCCTTGTTGGAGCTTTTCAAACACCGAGTCACCAATGTATCCAGGAAGGAAAATAAACAGGGGGCTCAGGGTGACCCAGCGCTCAGTACAAGTCTGCACTTTCTGACACCACAGCCAGTGGGGTTGGTAGGAATGAGCCGGGAATCGAGTACAAACAGGGCAGTGAAGCCTCTGGCCCTGTGGAGGGGGTGCCCCCTCTTTGTGTCCTAATGGCAGCCCACCAGGCAGAGGAAGGGCCCCTGTGGTTGCAAAAATGGTGGGTTGGTACCACAGAGCAAGCTCTGGAATGGGAAAGTCATGTGTCTTCTGCATTCTGGGAGGAGGAAAGGGCCCTGCCTCCAACTAACTGAAAATTTCCTCATCTGTAAAATTGGTGGTTTTCCCAGTAGATGGAAGTAGAGTTGCTCTGGTTGGAGTGGAGGTTGCAGGCATCAAAGCCTGGCTTCACGTGTTTCCCAAAGCATGTAGGGGTATGCTTTAGGAAACATGTGAAGGGATCCTTGTGGATCCCTAGGGCCCTGTGGAGCATAATTTAATATTACCCATTCCAGAGTTTAAACTAAGATTCTATAATTTTAAAATAATCTAACTATGACAAGTGGACCAATAAGCATGTTGTGAACCAGAATTACTACAAGGGGCAGGAATAGCTCTGTCTCTAGAGTCAGACAGGCCTAAGTTGCCACTGCCTACTGTGTCACAGCTTCATGCTTAAACTTCCAGAACCTCATGAAGATGGGGTCATTACTACCTCATGCCATAGGTGTGAGCATCTGTGCTCAAGTCTAAATCATCAGTAAAGACTGACAGAGTCAATACGTAATAAGTGGTAGCTCATTTGACTCAGCAATCGCATTGCTGGGTATATATCCAAAAGAATATAAATTGGCACATACACGCATATGTTCATTGCAGCACCATTCACAACAGCAAAGACATGGAATAAACCTAAATGCCTATCAGTGGCTGACTGGATAAAGAAAATGTAGTACATGTACACCATGGAATACTACACAGCCATAAGAAAGAATGAGATCATGTCCTTTGCAGGAGCATGAATGAAGCTGGAGGCCATCATTTTTAGCAAACGAATGCAGGAACAGAAAACCAAATACTGAATGCTCTCACTTATAAGTGGGAGAAAAATGATGAGAACTCATGGACACAGAGGGGAATGACAGACATTGGGGCCCACTTGAGGGTGTAGCGTGGAAGGAGGGAGAGGAAAAGAAAAAATAGCTATTGGGTACGACACTTAGTACCTGGTTGATGAAATAATCTGTACAACAAACCCCCGTGACATAAGTTTACCTATATAACAAACCTGCACATGTACCTTTGAACCTAAAATAAACGTTAAAAAAGTAATAGTTATTATATTTTTATTGTTGGATATGCCCTATGACACTAACCTGTTGGACATTTTGGGGAGTCAAGGGGCTGACCAGAGAATAAAGGAGACGAGGGAGAAGAGAGGGTACTCATGGGAGGAAGGAGGAACTTTGCTGTTGTTAAAAATCACACCCATAACAATTTATCGAGAGCGTCTATGAGCTGGTACTGTGTATGGAGATTATATAGCAAGTCCCTCTTGCGACACTCCCACACTGCTGGCTACTGTGTTCCTTTTCTTTTTTCTTTTTTTTTGAGATGGAGTCTTGCTTTGTTGCCCAGGCTGGAGTACAGTGGTGCAGTCTTGGCTCATTGCAACCTCTGTCTCTGGGTTCAAACGATTCTCCTACCTCAGCCTCCTGAGTAGCTGGGACTACAGATGTGTGCCACCACGCCCGGCTAACTTTTTGTATTTTTAGCAGAGACGGGGTTTCACCATGTTAGCCAGGATGGTCTCTATCTCCTGACCTTGTGATCCGCCTGCCTCAGCCTCCCAGACTGTTGGTATTACAGGCGTAAGCCACGGCACCCGACCCTGTGTTCCTTTTCTTACACGGTGAAAACTGAAGCTCAGAAAGCCTTGGTGATTGTCCAAATCTCCAGGCCTGTAAGAGGAGCTAAGATTCAGCAGTCTGATGCTAAAGTCTAGGCTCTCAGCCCCTAAGGGTCACATGTCCCCAAATCTGAGGTGAAGAGTGCCCTCCTTCTGAGCCAAAGATGGCCTCGGTCTGGAGATCCACATCTTGTCCTGGGGGGAGCCAGCTATGGCTACCAGTTGCAATGCTGGAGAAATCCTTCCTGTCACAGCGTTGTGTACAAAGCCAGGCAATGAGTCGGCCAGTTGGGGGATCCCAGCTTTTCTGATTCTAAGCCCGGATTCTAAACTCTGGCTGCACACTAGCGCCACCTGGGGAGCTTTGAAAAACTCACACCACGCAGGCCATCCAGACCAATGACATCAGCATCTCCTGGTGGGGCCAGGACATTAGTATCTTGTTAAATTCCCTGGTGATTCCAAAGAGCATTCAAGCCTGAGGACCTCTCAGAAAGGAAACAGCTGGTTCTGGAGCTCTCATTCCCTTTCACCAACGGGCTGGGGTGGGGGCTGGGAGTGAAGGAGGAGTTTCGAGGCAGGAATTGTGCATGAGTAGGGAGTTAGTAAAATGGGAGAGATTAAAGACTGACAAAGAATGTGTGGGGTGTGTGACATGGAAGCTCAGACAGGTTAAGTACTGGATTCGGAATGCACACAGGGTCAGTGGCAGAACTGGGAGTCATCACATTGAAGTGGTGCCAAAATGACTGGGATCTTTGTTACTGGGGAGACCCCAAGCTCAGTGGTGGAGTTTTCCAAGACCCAGTTCTGCAGCTGATTCTCTTCCCAACCCATCTTCTCACTCAGTCAACTTCGTTCACACTTAAGGCTTTCATCACCACCTGACTCTCAAAGTTTTGTTTCCACTCATGACTGGTCATTGGACCCTCAAACCCATATATGCAGTGACTCACTTGACACTTCCACTTGGATCACGCCAAGGCATCTAGAGCTTCACATGGCCAAGACTAAACTCATGAACTGCCTTTATCCCCAACCTGGTCCTTCTGCAGATTCCCAGGCCCGGGGACCAGGAATCATACTTGACTCTTTCCTCTCACTCACTACCCATGTCTGTCATCAACACCTCTTAGTACCTGTCTTCTTCTTCTTCTTTTTTTTTTTTTTGAGATGGAGTCTTGCTCTGTCGCCCAGGCTGGAGTGCAGTGGCGCGATCTCGATTCACTGTAAGCTCCGCCTCCCGGGTTCACACCATTCTCCTGCCTCAGCCTCCCGAGTAGCTGGGACTACAGGCGCCCGCCACCATGCCTGGCTAATTTTTTGTATTTTTAGTAGAGACGGGGTTTCACCGTGTTAGCCAGGATGGTCTCAATCTTATGACTTCGTGATCTGCCCGCCTCGGCCTCCCAAAGTGCTGGGATTACAGGCGTGGGCCACTGCGCCCGGCCACTGTCTTCTTAGCTTTTAGTACCTTTTAAGGACCTGTCCATCTTGGCCTCTTGTTTTCATCTTCATTGCCACCCCACTAGCCAAGCTACCATCATCTTTGGTAATTTATTCTTTTAATTTTTTACTTTTTGGTAGTTTTTATTACTTACATGATTATTTGATTATGTCTGCCTCCCCCACTAGCTTATACACTGTATAAGGGCAGGGACTAGCTTTTTTTGTATCCTCAACATCTTACTTGTCTCCTCAGTAAATAGTTGTTGAGTGAATAACCTGTTTTAAACTTTTTATTCATTTTGAAGGCTGTTGATACAATCACTGCTTCATTATGGCTTGCTGCTTTCAGGATGATGAAATCACGAAGCTGAAATCAGGATGATGTGCTTAGATGACTTTGCATTCCATGAAGTCGAGGAGCATAGAGGTTTTGTCTATGGAGGTTGAGCAAGGGGGTCTGAGAGAACCACATGATGTGAGCTGAGATGTGGACACATGACATGGCAGATGAGTGCACACACACACAACCGTCCTTGGTCAGCCCTTCTCTTGCTTCCTTGCTCAACAGACATTATCTTTATTTGGAGAATCAATTATGAAATCAATCCCTCACTATTTCTCCAATAATGCAGCTAATAAAAAGAAAAGCTATTTTGATGGTGTCTGGTTTTCAGCTAAAAGGAGGGTCAAAATAGCAATTTTATCAGTTGCCCTTTGAAAGTGCTTCTCTTGGTCACAGCAGTTCACAGGGGGAAACACGATGATCCTGACTCCATTCTTGATATTAGCTCCTGCTTGAGGTAATAGATTGTGTTACCTTTGAAACAGGGCATCCGTGGGTAGCCAGCAAGGTCGAGTCAAGATTATATTATGCCACCTGTGTCATCAGAACATGGCTCAGTTCTCCCCTATCACCTGTTCCAGTGAAATACTGGCCAAAATGGTGTGTCTGTGGGATTCTGGCAAAAGTGGGCCATGGGAAGAAGCCCCAGGTCCTGGGCTTTTCTTGAACCTTATCTTCTAAGACACTTCTCCAGGAAAACTACCCCAGTGTCATAGTGGCGACTCTGACTTGTTGTTCCTGCCCCCAAGTAGATGGAAAGGCCCTTGAGGACAGAAACCAGGAACTTTCCATTCTCCACTATTACCTATCTGGGTCTTCATGGGTTCTTAGGATTTCCCTGGTAGGGGGCAGAGGTATGGCTGTGAAGTAGTTAGAAATTAAGTACTGGAGTCAGAGAAATGGAAATAAATCTACTTTCTGTACCTGCCACTTCTTGGCTAAGAACTTTGGGCAAATTACTTAATATTGCTGAGCCTCAGTTTCCTTATCTATAAAACAGGAATCATAATAGTAGTTATTGTATGTTACTTATGTAAGGTTTTTGTGAGGTGGAGTCAATGAAATAATGCATATAAAGCTTTTAGTTTAGTGCCTGGAAACAGGAAATATGTAATAAATGCCAGTTTATGGAATGAATGGAGGGTGGAAGTGCCCCCTCCTTCCTGGATTGGGGGTCAGGGGAGATGCTGGCATACACTGGAAACCATTGGAGGTGAATTCTCAGGTCTTCTAAGTTCACCATTCCTTTGGATCTGATTTCCAAAAATGGAAAACAGACACTATTGCCCTTTACTGCCATCTTGTTAAGCAAGATGCAGATTTAGAACCCACATATTTTACAGGTTAAATGCCAGCAGAAGACATAAAACAGATTGCAGTGTCCCCAGCCAGGAGCCCCTTATTGCCTATATGTTAGAGAAAAAGTAGTTTTATTTGTTGTCCCTTTTACCAACCCATCTTGTCTAAGTATATATTTTGGGACTCAGAATCTGTCAAAGAGGCATTTAAAAGGAACTCTTGGCCACCAAAGAGTAAACAAAAGTACAGATGCCTCACTTTCCTAGGTTAAAACCCCAGCCACCCTGCTTTGATGTACCAACATTCCCTAATGAGGTCACGAAAGCAGCATGTGTTCTCAAGAGCTTCTTGTGCACAACCAGTCCCCCTGCCACAAGACTGGGAGAGACCCCAGTGACAGAGAAGCCCAGGGCGTGGCTGGGGTCAGAAGAGCTCTGCCGATTTACGGTTACTTCTTAGGCTGCCATCTTGTGGCAGTTGTTCTGAGGTGAGTTTGCCTGTGGGTGATAGGGCTCCTAATATCTCCAAAGATACGCTCCCCTGTGATAATGTGCACTTGCTTGATGATGTGTACGTTCCTCTTTGTGTCCGTGTACCTGCCTGCATTTGCATATGGGGCTCTGGGTCCTAAAATCCAGTGGTAGGAAAAGTGAAACAAATTAAGAGGATCTCAGGATGGGGCCTTCTCCAGGTGGGACATTCAGGCCGGCACTGGGTCACAGGGGTCCAGGTAATATGTCTGAAGCAGTGTAGTTTCAGGACAGTAGTAAGAGCTGTCATTTATTGAGCAATTACTACGTGCCAGATGTGGCCGAATACTTCCTGTGTATTATTTCATTTAATTGTAACAATAGCCTTCTGAGCTAAGTGCTGTTATTTTCCAATTATATAGATGAAGAAACCAAGAGGAGAGGAGAGGTTAAGGCACTTTCCAAAGTCATGGAGCTAGTATCCAATACAGTTGGGACCCAAAGCCTATGCTCTAAACACCCTTGTGCAGCCCTGGGTGGGACATAGAGCCACAAATACCTGGGAACCTGTATTGAGTTAGCCACTTGGATTATGTGAGCTTGGCCCAGTCACTTAAGCTCTCCTACCCTGTTTCCTTATCTGTGAAATGGAGCTTCCACACAGGGAAATTGCAAGAATTAAATGAGATCGCCAATGTATTATATTTAGCACAGTGCTCGGCACGGGTGAGGGCTCAGTAATATAGGTTTTTTTCCCCCGGCCCCACCTCTTAGTTTGGGAGGGAAGAAACGGGAGGGACTATCTCTCTAGTTGGGCCTCCTACCATTTCAGCATCGTGTCCCTCCCCTGGGCTTTACAGAACCCTTTGCAGCAGTGTCAGGAGGTCCTTGGTTCCTGACAGTATGACCCATTTCTCAGTTTAATCATCTTGGCTGCATGGGAAAGCAGCACTGGCTACTGTAAAGAGCTCTTGACCAGAATTGAGGCTAACCTTGGTTTTAGTCCAATTCCAATTCTGAGACTTGGACAACTTCTGTCTCTCTGGGTCTCAGCTTTCCCGTCAATAAAATGGAGGATGTGTCTACATACAGGACCAGTGTGCATATGTGGCACAGGTGCAGCCACTCCCTGGTTCTGCACCTGCTAAAGATGTGATTAACCCATTTTACCATCTTTGTTGGTGATACTGGATGTAGCTACACAACCCTCCCCAACACATGGAGGCAATCACTGCCAACTGGTTAGAGTTGAAATGACTATTAGAACCTCTTGGGTATTCCTGAAACAGTTTGCTGTCTAAGGACCCTTCCATTTCTGTTATTCTGACTCTACCATCTGGGTCTTGACTGCTCTGTGGGACAGTGCAAAGAGCATGGGTCTGAACGAGGGGAGTTGATTATAGCACTAGCCACATCTAGCGGTTCTGTGACCTTGGGCAAGTTGCTTACACTCTCTAAGCCCTGTTTTCTAATTTGTAAAAGGGGAGTCCTTACATAGGCTCTGGCCATTTGCATTGTTGTGAGACGGAAAACACTGTAGCCTCCCTGGAGGCAAGACCTGGGTCCCTGTCATTGTTACACTGTGCTTAGAACAGGGCCCGGTCTGAAGCCGATCCTTCATGAAGTTTTGTTCAGTTGAAGCATGGTAGAATATTAAACCTGTAAAAATGGAAGGAACTATAACCCAATCAATTACGTCTCTAGAGATGTGGTTTTCAGTCTTTATGGAGCACAGTGCTGCTCTGGGAGCCCTTTCAACATGCAGATTCCTGGGCTCCGCTTCAGGGAGCTGATCCAGGATGCCTGGGGTAGGACCCAGAAATCCCCCAATTTCCTGGGAATTCTGTTGAAGGTGATCCAGAAACCATGGTGTGGCAAACAGGGCTGCAGAGTTGGGAGGCCCAGAATGGAAGTTAAAATAAATGGAGAGGCCTCAATTTGTTGCTAGTTGTCCACCAGGAGTTGAATAGAGTGGCATTTTGGAGTTCCCAGAGCCTCTGGACCAGTGAGGGAGTCACCGGGAAGGATGACTGTGCCTGCCCCTCAACTCCTCGTTGGCTGCTTCTCTGAGATTTCGGTCCTCAGTGACTGATGCTCTTAGGTTTCTGTGCTCTGACCCTTGTGGCCCACGCAGCAAGCAACCAGGTTAGGGGCACTTCCCCTTTTATCCCAAGTAAAGTAGGAGTGTTGGGGTGTAGGCTGCCAGTGCTGTTCATCCTTAACTATCCTGTGTGACTCATGTGCACCTCTCCCCACTCCATCCACAAACTGGAGAAGACAGAGATCCTTTAGGAAGGGCGGCTAGGAGGTTGCTGGCCTGGGCTCAGCCAGGGTACTCCAGCTCAGGTGGAGCGCGTGTGTGTGTGTGAGAGAGAGAGACACACACACAAACACAGAGAGACAAAGAGAGACAAAGTGCTTTCTGGTGATTTTGGCTGTATACATGGTTCCCAAAACGACTGAGTAGAAAGCAAAAACCAAATGTAGTGTTTGGGATTTTTTTTTCCTGCATGTTGATAAACATGGAGATCTTTGCAAACACCCATGTATTAGATGGAAATGCAAATGTTTCATCTTTATGTTTCAGTATGTGATAATGCATCTTGCATATGTAGACAACTGGTAAAACAAAACAAAACAAAACAAAAAAAAACACTCTTCGACAATGCGAGACTGCCTCAAAAAAACCCAACACTCTTAATGATGTTGTTTTGCTTTACATTCACAATCATCATTGTCATCGTCATCCTCGTTACTCAGCTTGATTTCATGAATTATTGAGAGAGAGTTGGATTTTGAATTCCTGTTAAGTATTCAAAATAAATCCAAATAAAAAAAATTTGCTTCTTTTCTTTTCCTTTCTTCCCAGGACCTTTCTTCCACAGCCAAGTTCTGTTAACTTCATGGGCTTCTTAAGTGATTAAATGAGTTAATATGTGAACTCTCCTTACAATAGTGCCATAAATTCTCTTAAAATGATGTCCATCCTTCTTTGTTACTACTACTACATGCACAATCCTGTTAACATAAATCCAACTGGAGCAAGCCCCTGAATTATCCCAAACTAATGAGAGAATTATTTGTCCTACAGATATTAAATTCTCAGCCAACTAAACTCTTTTACTTTAAGAGAGGAGATTTGTGCACTTTAGCCACCTGGGATGGAGGCCATGCTGGACTCTGTTGTCTTCAGAAACAGGGCTTGATGGGCACAGCCTAATTTTTCTCTGGTTTTGTGGGGGTCAGAATTTAGAACACTAGCTGGTGGTTGTCAGACCACTACATGGCCCAGAGCCAGTGCTTCTTAAGTTCTTTTTCTCCTTGTTATTTATGGTGCACACTTCCCATTCAGAGTCTCAACTGTTTCCACTTCAGAGAATCTTCTGTACTCTTCCTTCTAAGTCGCTGTACCAAATCCATCAGGCCCTAGGGACAAGCAAGACACTGTTACACTTGTAGGAAAAACAATAGTCAGTATCTCCAGAGGGCTGCTTTTCCTTCGTCCTAGGCTGTTAATGATGTTCTGGAAAGTGATGATTGCGATGCAAACACCTTTCAGAGAAATGAACTGTTACCTGGACATTGCATTCTAGTGGGACATGGAAGCCTCTCCTATGCTCAGCCATCCCTGGTTCAGTACCCAGCTGGGTGGGACACTCTAACTGGCCTCCTTTCTTGGGGTCCCTGCTGCCCTAGTTTGTGCAGCATGTCTCACAAGTGAAACCAGATGGCCAGGGTGGGCAGTGAGGGAGACCCAAAAAAAAAAAGGATCCAAGGAAAACTGAGCTTCTGGTCCCACCCACTGCCCCAAACTGCTTCTGAATCGGTTCATCCGTGAACAAACCCTAGAATTCCTTTTATCTCCCAATCACCAAGAATTCGATCCTTTATTTAGTCCTGAAACTCGGAAACTAATCTTTTATTTATCTCTGCTGTAATCCCACTTCAGGCTGTGTGTGGAATATACCACTTGGGAACAAACCTCTAAGATTTCAGAAGGACCCTCGGTCAGGGAAGCATAAGGGCTTACAAGAGAAAGTAAAACCAGGCCCAGGATGTTTTGGTTCCATGTGTGAATTAGAGAAGAATGCAGCTCATTTGGGCTTGTGTAATGGGGAACAAGCCACAGGCAAGCTCCCTAATCACAAAACCACAGGAGAGGGCAGGAAAATGGGGCTGGCATGATGTTAGGCAAGGCAAGCTGGTTGAAACAATTTCCCAGGCTCCCTTGAATGCTGGCTTGGCCCTCAAGCTAGGGCGGAGGATCGTTGATAAAGAATCATTGCTGCTTGGAGTGTGCTGAGCAGCTTCAGATGGCCATCCTTCTGCCTGATTTTGCCCCCCTACCACTGTGGATCATGGCCAATATGGCAGGCATGTGCCAGCCAAATGCACCCTGGCCACCTCTCCCCATGTGCCCATCCTCAGTGGATTGACTTCCGCTTGGGCCCTGAAAGGAGCACCTTGCCTCTGGAGGTCTTCCAGACCACCATCTCTGCTCTCTTTCATTCATTCATTCTTGTATTCAACTAGTATTTCCTGAGTGTCTACTAGGCCCAGGGACCAGGGCTGGGAAATGGCTATTCAGTGCTGAGCAGGCTACCACAGAGCTCATAGAACCTGTGGGGGAAGAAATCAGATGCCAAATAAAGTCATTCGACTAAAATTATGATGGAAGGAGGGGAGGAGCCACATCAGGGGTTTGGGAGTTTGGAATAGGGGAACAAACCTTGTGCCAGCAGTCAGAGGCAAGCAAGCTGACCTTAGAAAGATGAATAGGTGCTAGCAGGGTGCAGAGTTGTAGGGCAGGGAGTCTTCCCAGACTCCTTCACTCTCTTTGGCTTTTCGGCTTCTCCATGTTTCCCTCCAATCCTTAGCTCCTGACTTGGGCCTCAGGGCACTTGGCATGCATTCAGGACTCCACTTCTAGAACCTGCCTCTGGGCCCCAGCCCCTGGCACCACTTCCAGAACCAGCCAGCTGATCTGGCCCTCCCAAGCCCCTTCCCAGGGAGATGGCTTCCCTGTCTCAGTCCTTCTTTCACCAACTCACTCCCTTGTGTACCCATACATCATCGATTCACACACCATGTCAGCCCAATTCTATGGAGCTTTCCTGGCACCTGCCGGCCTCACAGGGGCTGCAGCTCACTTTGTTCATGCATTCTCTCCCTCAAAAGTTTGCTCCTTCACTAATGTTCCCTCAATCTGGGCCAGGCACTGCTGTGGACACTGGCTGAGTGGTAAAGGTGAGCCTGAAAGAGGACCAAGACAGCGGGGTCAGAGAAGACTTCCTGGAAGGAGTGACTCCTGGGAGAGTCTTAAGGTTGGGGACAAGTTAGCCAGCTGCATTGCCCTTCTGTTCACTTCTACTTCTCATGCCCTTTCCAATGCCTCTCCACCCTCTGTGCCAGCCTGTCCCATTTCTGAGCTTCAGTTTCAAGAGATAGCGCTGGGAGGGCCCTTGGAAGTCTTCCAGTCTGACCTGCCCATTTGACAGATGGGGATAATGAGGTCCCAGGAGGAAGAGGGATTTGCCCAGAGTGAAGCAGCTAAAGGAAGCACGATGGCTAGTTAATTCTATTGTTCCAGAGTCTGTGTGCCTAAGACTCACTTCTTCTCCTGCCAGAAAGCCTTTCTTGGAAGCTGACACCCGTTCTCTCCTCTGTGTGGCCCCTGGTGCCCTCCTGACCACTCCTCCTCTCCCTGCCCTTTCACTTGGCATTGCCTCATGGTCTCCAGGGAGGGTTTTGCAGGGAGTCATAATACCTACCTGCCCTTGGACAGGGCAGCCTGGAAAGGACATATATTAGGATACTCAGGGGACTCTCTCTAGGGATCAGGGGACTCTCTCTAGGGAGAGTCCCTTTGGGCTCTGTCTCTTATGGCCTCACTAGAGACAGTGTCTTAGTCCATTCAGGCTGCTATAACCTAACACCTGAGACCAGGTGGCTTATAAACAACAGAAATATATTTCTAACAGTTTTGAACTCTGGAAGTCTGAGTCTGTTTCCTGCTTCGTAGCTGATGCATTCTTGCGGTGTCCTCACAGGGTGGAAGGGGCCAGGGAAGCTCTCTGGAGCCTATTTTATTTTATTTTATTTATTTGAGATAGAGTCTTGCTCTGTCGCCCAGGCTGGAGTGCAGTGGCACGATCTCGGCTCACTGCAAGCTGTGCCTCCCAGGTTCACGCCATTCTCCTGCCTCAGCCTCCTGAGTAGCTGGGACTGTAGGCGCCTGCCACCATGCCCGGCTAATTTTTGTATTTTTAGTAGAGATGGGGTTTCACCGTGTTAGCCAGGATGGTCTCGATCTCCTGACCTTGTGATCCGCCTACCTCAGCCTCCCAAAGTGCTGGGATTACAGGCGTGAACCACCGTGCCCGGTCTGGGAGCCTCATTTATAAGGGCAGTAATCCTATTCAAGGGAGCTGTCCTTGGAATTTTAATATATGAATTTTGGGGGCACGCAAACATTTAGACCATAGCAGACAGTGTAGCTTCACTGTTAAGACCTGTGAGACATGCACCTCATTTTAATATCCTGTGAACCTCAGTTTTATCATCTGCACAATGAGGGTAAGAATAGGGCTAGCAGCTAGCAGCAGCTTGAATGAAATCATGTTTGAGAAGTGCCTGCTACATAGCACGTGCCCACCATTAAATGCTGTTATTGCAGTTCTCTGTTCAGCCCTTGCCCATATAGTCATGGCTAGAGGTTGGGGAGGTATGGAAATTTCTGGAATGCTGCATCAAGAGGCCTAGGGTAGGGGGCATAATATGCTAATGGGCTAGGTCTCTAAAAGGCCTCCAGGAAAACAGAGTTTGATGGATAGGTTGGTAGAGGATAGAGCAGAATAAGAGTGCCATAGGTTAATAAATGATAATCTTCTGGAATCTTCGCCAATTTGAAAGGAAAAGGAAGAAAAACACGAGTAAATGTCTGAAGACCTCTCCTCCAACTTTTTTTTTTTTTTTTTTCTGAGACAGAGTCTCGCTCTGTCACCCAGGCTGGAGTGCACTGCTATGATCTTGGCTCACTGCAACCTCTGCCTCCCAGGTTCAAGCGATTCTCCTGTCTCAGCCTCCCGAGTAGGTGGGATTACAGGCGTGCACCACCACGCTTGGCTAATATTTGTTTTTTTAGTAGGGACAGGGTTTCACCATGTTGGCCAGGTGGTCTCAAACTCCTGACCTCATGCTATCCACCCTTCTCGGCCTCCCAAAGTGCTGGGATTACAGGCGTGAGCCACCGCGCCTGACCTGAAGACCCCTTCTAATAAGCATGACACGTACAGATGGTTTTCTTATTCAGTCCTGTCTGTGTTTGTGGACAGGACATCTGTATCCATGAAGGCTTAGCTTGCAGGGCTTTGAGACTGTGATGGCAGCAGAATCTAGGCCTCAGTCTGATGAATGGATTTAAAAGGAATCGAACTCAGAAGAGAGTTCCTGTTAGAGCCAGGACTCTGTAGGAACAGGGAGAAAAATGATTCCCTGGCTGGATGTTTCTGGGCACACATACCAGCTAATGAACCTGCTCAGAGAAGCGTGCTCCCATATACTATCCCATTACAGCAGGGAAAACTTAAGCACAGGGACCTTGATTGACACCCCGTCTGTTAGCAGAGCATCTTGGACAGGAATCTGAGTTTGTGAACTCGTGTTTTCTCCCTTTCTTTCTTTTTTTTTTTAAGTCAAAATTATTTTTATTTGCATTCAAAATTGTACGTTGATATAGACCCACGTTTGCATTTTAAACTAGACAATAGTGCTTTCCTGCCCTAATCTTGAAGGTTTCACTTAAATTTGTAATCTGTTTTAAGTGAAGTGATATTTTCTCATAGTAGTTTTACCCTGATAAATTTTTCCAATTTCAGAACACATTTTGAACTGTGTTATGTTTTCTCTCCCAGTGTTCATAGCTTTATTCTTCCAGGACCAGATGCTGTGATTCTGTGCCTGTAACCTATTCCTTAGCTCCTTTCTTCCTACTTTTCTCCCTTTCTTTTGATTATGGTAAATAATTTGATTTTTATTTTAAAACAACTGAGAAGGCATGATTGTAAGTAGGAAAGTGAGATGATCTGATTTTTTTTTTTTTTTTTGAGACAGAGTCTCACTCTGTCGCCCAGGCTGGAGTGCAGTGGCACAATCTTGGCTCACTGCAAACTCTACCTCCTGGGTTCACGCCATTCTCCTGCCTCAGCCTCCTGAGTAGCTGGGACTACATGTGCCCGCCACCATGCCCGGCCAATTTTTTTGTACTTTTAGTAGAGACGGGGTTTCACTGTGTTAGCCAGGATGGTCTTGATCCCCTGATCTTGTGATTTGCCTGCCTCGGCCTCCCAAAGTGCTAGGATTACAAGTGCGCCTGGCTGAGATGATCTGATTTATGTTAAAAAAATTAGATTTATTGAGTTTTTTATAATTATATAAAATTATAATTTATATACCATAAGTTTACCTTTTAAAAGTATATAATTCAGTGATTTTTAGTTTATTCACAGAGTTGTGTAACCATTACCACGATCTAATTCCAGAATATTGTTATCACCTCAAAAGGAAACACATAAACATTAGCAGCCACTCCCCATTCCTCCTTTCCCCCAGCTCCTGGCAACCAGAATCTGCTTTCCATCTCTCTGGATTTGTGTATTCTGGACATTCCGTATAAATGTAATCCATTATATGCGGCCTTTTGTCTGTCTTCTTTCACACAGCATAACCTTTTCAAGGTTCATTGATGCTGCAGCATGTATCACTGCTCCACTCCTTTTTATTGCTTAATAATATTCCATTGTCTGGCTACATCACATTTTGTTTATCCATTCATCAGTTGATGGGCATTTGGGTTGTTTCCACTTTTTGGCTGTTATGAATATTTGTGTACTGGTTTTTATGTGGACTTACATTTTGACTTCTTTTGGGTATACACCTAGGAGTGAGATTTTTGGATCATATGATAACTCTGTTTAACATTTGGAGGAACTTCCAAACTGTTTTCTAATGTGGCTATACCATTTTACAACTCAACCAGCAATGTGTGAGAGTTACAATTTCTCTGTATCCTAACCAACACTTTTTATTGATTGCCTTCTTAGTTTTAGCCATTCTAATGGGTGTGAAGTGGTATCTCATTGTGGTTTGCATTTCTCTAATAACTAAGGATATTGAACATCTTTTCATGATCGTATCAGTCATTTGTAGATCTTTGGGGAAATGTCTATTCAAATTCTTTGCCCATTTTGATGTGGGCTATTTGCTGGTCTCCTCTTTTCCGAAGTGTGTTAGTGGGTAATTATCTGATCTTGTGGGTCACAGGGAGTTCCCTGCCTCTCTGTAGTCCAGAGATCACCACAGGGACAGGAAGCAGCTTACCAGTTAGGCATTGTCCTCTGGGATTCTCTAACCCCAGATCAGTTTCAGAAACCCTGGGAGTGGTCCAGGGAAAACCAATGCGGAAGGCATTGACTGAGGCCCTGGCTAAAAGCCAGTAGCTATTAGACTTGTTCCATGACCTCTATGAGTTGAAATCCAGTTAGTGACTCAGGGATAGAGGCTGTGTAATAGCCAGGACAGAGGCAAGCCTTGGAACTCTGGGTGACGGGAAAGTTAGAAGGTACGTCCAGGATGATATCTCAATCCAGGCCTGCCATCCAAGGCCCTTTGGACAGCCAGGTTGGGCCCAGATGGAGCCACATCAGCTTTGCTCAGGCCTCTCACCCGCCCTTGCATAGGACAGCTTTCTTTTACCCTACCACTCTGCCTCAGCTGGCATTCTGTCACCAGGACTTTCCATCCTCTGGTGAGATTCTGGCCATCCTTGAGACTTCAGATCCTCCTTGTTGTCCCTTCTGACTGCTCAGCTCATGAGGATTTCCCACCTCTGACCTTCTGGTTACTGACCTTCCCCAGTGACCTACCCTTGCCTCCTTGGTAGAGGGCCCTTGGGAGGAAGCAGACACCTAATCCCAGCCAGAACAGGCTCCTGCTTTTCCTTATGAGCCATGCACAGGTGCTCTTTCCTTCAGGCTGTTCCCCCTGGCCAGAGATGTTCCTCCCTTTCTCTCCTTCTTCCTAGCCCATCCTCATAAGTCCATCTCAGTTCCCCTCCCTGACATTTCCTGACCTCTGCAGACCACTGTGACAGCTATGGCTGAATTGTATCCCTCTCCTAAGTTTGTATGTTGAGCCCCTAACCCCCAATGTGATGGTATTTAGAGAGAGGGACTTTGTGAAATAATCAGATTTAGATGAGGTCATGAGTGTAGGGCCCTCATGATAGGATTCATGCCCTCATAAGAAGAGATAGTAGAGAGCTTGCATGCTCTCTCTCCCAGCCATGTGAGGAATCAGTGACAGGGTGGCTGTCTACAAGCCAGAAAGAGTACCCTCATCAGAAATCAACCATGTTGGCACCTTCATCTTGAACTTTTTAGGAATGATTTTAGCCTCCTGAACTGTGAGAAAATAAATTTCTGTGGTTTAAGACATCCAATATGGTATTGGATGACTAAGACGGTGACCTTTTCATCATCTTTCTGAGCTTCCACATATGGGTGGACAAATGCATGTGCATGTACTCATGCACACACACACACAAACATAGACACACACACACAGACACAAACACACACATAGACACAAAAGCACACACACACATATACACCTGGTTCTATTCTATAGCACAATGTTCTCCAGATTCTAGTCTTCCCAGCCAGTACTACCTTCACCAATTTTTCATATCCAGGCATTATTTGTACTTAGCGTATTTGTTTTTTTTAAATGTTTACTTGATACATTTTGTTCCATTGACTTTTTTCACATGCTTCCTCTTTCAGCCTTATCCAAAGCAAAAAAATGTAGTGCAAAAAGGGATTTGATGTGATTAGTTTTCTGATATACGTTACAATACAAACACATTAGGTTTGTTCCTCTAAAAACCTAAAATCATCTTTGCCATTGCCACCAGTGGCATCAGTTCCACACGTTGGAAAGCACTGCTGCAGCGTTATTCTCTTGCTACTTCATGCCTCTCTCTTAAGTTTATAGCCTCCTGGATGTGATGGCGCACACCTGTAATCCCAGCACTTTGGGAGGCTGATGCAGGAGGATCACTTGGGGCTGGGAGTTCAAGACTAGCTTGGGCAATATAGTGAGATTCCATCTCTACAAAAATGAAAATAAAAACATAAAAATTAGCCAGGAGTGGTGGCATGTGCCTCATTTGAGAAATGACTATTTGTGTCCTTTGCCCACTTTTTAATGAGATTGTTTTATTCTTACTGTTGAGTTGTTTGAATTCCTTTTATATTCTGGGTATTAGTTCCCTACTGGATAAATAGTTTGCAAATTTTTCTCCCATTCTATGGGTTGTCTCTTCGGTTTGTTGATTGTTCCCTTTGCTGTGCAGAAGCCTTTTAGTTTAATATAGTTGCATAGGATCCAGCTGTTTTCTGAATGTGATGTGCCAGATGTTTCATGGCTAGATGGCTGAAGAGCTGCAGATTTCTCAGCTCTGCAGCAATCCAGTTTTTTAATGTTTCCTCATTAAAGAACCTCATGGTGAAAGTGATATGCAGCAATTTTTTATTCCTTCCAGTGTTGCTGGATGAGTGAGATCGAAAGTTAAGAGAAGCACTTGGATGTCCAAGGCTGGGAAAAATTAGATCTGATGACAATTTGTAAAGAGCAAGTCACATTTGTCACAATTAGAAAGGAAAATAAAGGTGCACACAACTGTTGTTGGGTACTTTGCAGAAGATTCATGAGCTCCATTTTATTCCTAAAGGGAAGGAGATGCTGGGCAGTATCACCCTTACTTTGCTGAAGGAGTAAAGACTACTCAACCACAGTTATTTTACCTTTAAAATGTTCTGACTAGCGTCACTTCACAATACCTACATTTATTGCATTTTAAAACAATGTATTCACAGAAATATCACTTCTGTGAAAGTGCAAGTAGAAAGTACACAGATCATAATTGTATTATTTCATCTTATGGATCCCCTCAGACTCTCTCAGGCTCATCTGCCCCTGGATGCTTAAACTCTTTCTCTACCTTGCCATCACTAAGGCTATGAGTGACCAAAGTCATTCTGTCCTGCATTGTTCCTTGAACTGAGGCCAACCAGCCTCACATGTGGACTGTCTGGATCTTCCTGTCACTTCCAGACTCAGATGAAACACCACATTAAAGTGGAGTCTGTCTTCCCAAGAGGCTGCCTAATGGGCCAGATGATGTAGTTGAAAAGTGTGAGGAAATTAATTCTTCATGGGGTAAACTCAGACAAATGGGAGACAGGAAGGAGTTGACAGACACATTCCTTCTCCTTTCTCCCCTTGATGAATGACTGCAAGGCATGCTTTTCTGTTTGCCTGTTGCTCCACTTCCTTGCCAATACTTGATGTTTCCAGTCTTTATAATTTTAGTCACTTTGGAGGTATGTAGTAATATCACCTTGTGTTGTAATTTGCATTTTCATGGTGACTAATGATATTGAGCATCTGTTCATATAGTTATTGGCCATTTAGATAAATTTGTTTGTTAAGTCACTGTTGTCAAGTCACTTGACCATTTTTTTCTGTTGGGTTTCTATCCTTTCCTTATTGTTTTGTGGTTCTTGATATATTCTTGAGACTAGCCGTTCATCAGTGTAAGTTGCAAATATCTTCTCCCACTTGCCTTTCTCTCTTTCTCTTTCTCTCTCCCTTTCTTTCTGTGAGAGAGTCTCCCTCTGTCCCCCAGGCTGGAGTGCAGTGGTGCAATCACAGTTCACTGCAGTCTCAACCTCCCAGGTTCAAACGATCCTTCTACCTCCTGAGTAGCTGGGACTACAGGTGTGTGCCACCATGCCTGGCTAATTTTTAAAGTTTTTTTTTTTTTTTTTTTTTTTTTTTTTATAGAGATGGAGTCTTACTCAGTTGCCCCACTGGTCTCAAACTCCTGGGCTCAAGTGATCCTCCCGCCTTGGCCTCCCAAAGTGCTGGGATTACAAGTGTGAGCCACAATGTCCAGCTTCACTCTCTTATTAAGTGTCCTCTGATGAAAAGAAATCTTAGTTTTAATATAGTCCAATTTATTAACATTTTCCTTTATTTTAGTGCTCTTTTGGATGTGTCCTGTTTAAGAAAATTTTCCTATCCCAGAGTCATGACGATAGTTTCCTATGTTATTTTCCAGAAGCTTTATTTTTATACCTTTCACATTTAGATCTACGATTCATCTGAAATTAATTTTTGTGTGAGCTTAAGTATAGGGTCAGGATAGATTTTTTTCATTTCCCATTTGGATAACACCTACTCAGCACAGTTTATTGAATAGACGCTCCTTTTCCTCACTGAATTGCAGTAGTGTTTTCGTCATAAATCAGGTGATTGTACATATGTTTGTCTGATTATGGACTTCCTATTCTATTCCATTGATCTATTTGTCAATTCTTAGGTAAATCAAATAATCCCCTAATTTCTGAAGCATTATAATGAAACTTGAAATCCAGTAATGTAAATCTTTCAGCTTTATTCTTTGTTATTTTGTCCCCTCCTTCCTCTTCAGCTTTATTCTTATTCAAAAGTACTTTTCTCTTCCTTTATACTAATATAGTAACCTATATAATAGTTATATATCTATTAATTTATTTAATTAATTTATTTTTGAGACTGAGTCTTGCTCTGTGGCCCAGGCTGGAGTGCAGTGGTGCAATCTCCGCTCACTGTAAGCTCCGCCTCCCAAGTAGCTGGGACTACAGGCGCCCACCACCACACCTGGCTAATTTTTTGTATTTTCAGTAGAGACGAGGTTTCACCGTGTTGACCAGGATAGTCTCGATCTGCTGATTTTGTGATCCGCCCACCTTGGCCTCCCAAAATGTTGGGATTACAGGCGTGAGCCATCGCGCCCGGACTTTTCTCTTTTAAAATCAACTTTGGGATATAATTTACATAAAACAAAATGTGTATTTTAATTATACAGTTTGATAAATTTTGACAAATGTACACACACATGGACATCCCATTCCAAACAGGACATAGACCATTTCTATTGCCCCAAAAAGTAATTCCAATTAATCCCTCCTACCTGCTGAATATAGGCAACTACTGATTTACATTCTGTCATGATAGATGACTTTTGCCTGTCTTAGAATTTCATATAAATGGAACAATATAAATGTGTAGTCTTTTGTGCCTGGCTTCTTTCATTCAGAATAATGTTTGTGAGGTTCATCCATGCTATTGCATGCATCAGTAGTTAATTTCTTTTTATTGCACAGCAGCATCCCATTCTATAAGCGTTTCAAGATTTGTTTACCCATTTACCTCTTGATGGGCCTTTGGGTTGATGCCAGTTTTAGGTTATTATGGATATTGTTGCGATGAATATTTATGTTCACATACTGTGGAGGCATGTTTCACTTCCATTGGATAAATACCTAGTCAGGAGCTGCTGGAGGGGCAACAGTATACTATTGTGTTCTTAATTTTGCATTTTCCTGATGACTGATGATGTTTAGCATCCTTTCATGTGCTTACTGACCATTTGAATATCTTATTTGTTCACCTTTCTGCTTCTTGTTTTTATCAGTTTGTCTTTTCATTAATAAGTTGCAAGAGTTTTAAAAATGTATATTCTATGTACATGTCATTTGTCAGATATATGTATTGCAAATATTTTCCCCCTAGTCTGTGAATTGCCTTTAATTTTTTAATGGTGTGTTTCAAACAGCAGACACTTTAAATTTTGATGGTCTAATTTATCAGTTTTTTCCTTCTATTCATTTTCCATAGTCCTTGCTTTTGTGTCTTAATCTAAGAAGTTTTGCCTATTTTGAGGTCATGAAGATTTTATCTAGAAATTTTATTCTAGAAATTTCATAGTCTTAGATTTTATGTTTAGGGTTATGATTTATTTTTAGTAAATTTTTTTTGTATGGTGTAAAGTGAGGATCATGGTTAATTTTTTTCCCATGTAGATATCCACTTGTTCTAGCACCATTTGTTGAAAAGACTATCTTTTCCCCTAAAAATTACCTTAGTACCCTTAACAAAAATCCTCTGATTGTATATATATCTGGGTCTATTTCTTGACTCTTTCGTTCTGTTCCACTGATTTTCTATGTCTGCCTCTACACCAATAACAATGTTTGCTTACTATAGCTCTATAATAAATCTTGAAATTGGGTTCTGTAAGTACTCCTGTTATGTTCTTTTCAAATTATTTTGGCTATACTAGGTACTCTGCAATTTATATAAATTTTAGAATCATCTGGGTGATGTATATGAAAACTTACTGGGATTTTGACTTGTGCTGAGTGTGTAGATCAGTCTGACATGATAGAGAATTGACATCTTAAGGATATTGTTTTTCAATCCACAGACATAATAAATCTCTTAATTTATTTAATACTTTAAAAATTTGTCTCAGCAGTGTTTTGTGGTTTTCAATGAACAGTTTTGCATATGTTGTGTTAAATTTATTTCTAAGTATTTAATATTTTTGATACTATTTGAATGTTAGTTTTCAATTTTGGTATCCAGTTGTTCATTGCTAGTGTATAAAAGTATAGTTGATTTTTGAATACTGACCTTTTAACCTGAAATCTTGCTAAACTTACTTATTACATCTAGAAGTTTTTCTGTTGATTCAGTAGGATTTCCTACATATTTGATCATGTCATCTGTGAAGAAGACAGTTTTATTCTTCCCTTCCAATCTGTATGGCTTTTACATGTATTTCTTTTTCTTGCCTTATTGCCCTTTCTAGGACCTCTAGTATAATGCTGAATAAAATTGTTGGGAACATTTTTGCCTTGTTCCTAATCTCAGGGGAAAACACTCAGTCTATCATTAATTATGATTCTATCTGTAGGTTTTCATAGATGACCTTTATCAGGCTAAGGAAGTTCCCCTGTATTCCTAGTTTCCTTGGAGTTTTAAAAATCACAAATGGATATTGAATTTTGTTAATTTTTTTTCTGAATCTGTTGTGGAAATCATATGGTCTCTTTGTCTATTGATATAGTAAATTCTACTTAATGAGTTTGAAATGGTAAACCATACCTACATTCCTTGGATAAATGCCAGTTGGTTGTGAAAAATTATTTTTCCTTTAAATTTAATAGTAGTTGATCTTTCTGTTATTAATTTCAAGTTTATTTTTGTCAGAGAACATACTCTGATTGGTTTTAATTTCTTTGAAGTTATTGAGTCTTGTCTTATACCTGGAATATGGTCTATCTTCATGAATGTTGCAGGTACATTTGAAAATATAGTGTTTTCTGCCCCTGGGTGTAGTTATCTATAAATGTCAAACAGGTCATGTTGATTGATAATGTTTTTCTACTCTTCTAAATTCTTACTGTTTTTCTACTTTTTTATCCATAACTGAGAAAGGAATGTTGAAATCTCCAACTCCATGGATTTCCATGGAAATCTCCATGGATTTGTCTACTTCTTTCAGTTGTATCAGTTTTTGTGACTCATCTACTTCAAGCTCCATTATTATGATTTAGGATTATGTCTTCTTAATGAATTAAGTCACATGAAACCTTCCTCTTTAATCTTGGTAACAGTTCTTGTTCTAAAGTCTACTTTTTCTGATGTTACCATAACTACTTAAAAATGAAAATTTTAAATTAAACTAGGAATTATGAGTGCATGAATCATAAGTGTATATCATGACAAATTATCATGAACACACACATCTGGTGAACACTCACATCAATATAAAACATTGCTAGCATTTTCCTGATGATTAAAGAGGCTGAATACATGTTCGTAATTTATACAGTTTCTGTTTTCCAATTTTTTATTTTGAGACAACTATAGATTTACATGCAGCTGTAAGAAATAATACAAAGAGCTCTTGTAAACTTTTCATCCAATTTTAATCAATAGTAAAATTTTGCATAACTATAGCACAATATACTAATTTGGGAGTTGACATTGATAACTTACCTGTTTTATTTAAATTTCACTAGTTTTTCATGCACTCGTGTGTGTGTGCACACACATTTAGCTCTGTGTAGTTTTTCATGTGTAGAATTGTCTGATCGCTATTGCAGTACAGCTACAGGACAGCTCCATCACAAGTATCATTTGTGATACCCAGCCCTCTCCTCCCTGTTGCGCCCAAGAGTGGAAGTAGAAAACCACTTACTCTATCCTTCTCACTACAATTTCGTCATTTCAAAAATGTTATACGAATGGAATTATATAGTATATAACTCTTTCAGATTTTGCCTCTTACCTGGACTTTGTGAACAATTTATACTTAATATAATTGTTGATTTGATTTTAAACCTATCACATTGGTATTTATTTTATTTTTTCCCATCAGTTCTTTGTTCCTTTTCTCCTCTTTTTCTGTCTTTATTTGAATAGTTGTGTAATTTTAGAATTTCATTTTATCTTCTGTTGACTTATTAGCTATATTCTGCTTTAGTTTTTGGTGATTACTTTAGACATTACAATATCCACCTTTAACTTATCACAGTCTTCCCTCAAATTATATTGTACTAACTTACACCAGGACACTTCCATTTCACCTCACGTTCCTCGAGTTATTGTGTCATACTTTACTTCTATGTATGTTATAGTCTTTACAATACACTTTGGCTATTTTTGCTATATAAAGTCATTTATCTTTCAAAGAAATTAAAAGTGAGAAAATATCTTTTATGCTTATCCATAATTTACCTTTTCTGGTCTTCAATTCTTTGTGTAGATCCAGGTTTCCATATGGTATCATTTTCCTTTCAACTGAATAATTTGCATTAATATTCTTTATAGTGCACATTGACTTACGAAAATACTCTTGCTTTTCCTTTCTTGGAAAAGTTTATTTTGCCTTCATGTAGGATATTTTACTGTATTTAGAATTATAGTTTGACAGTTTTATTTCTTTCAGTACTTTAAAGATGTCATTACATTGTTTGTATTGTTACTGACAAGAAAACTGTTCTATTTAAACTGGTATATTTCTTATCTCTTTCTTTCTATTTAATGTGTCTTTCTTTTCCTCTGAGTGCTTTTTTTTTGAGATGGAGTTTCAGTCTTGTTGCCCAGGCTGGAGTGCAATGGCACGATCTCGGCGCACTGCAACCTCCGCCTCCCGGGTTCAAGCGATTCTCCTGACTCAGCCTCCCGAGTAGCTGGGATTACAGGCATGCGCTGCCACACCAGGCTTATTTTGTATTTTTAGTAGAGACAAAGTTTCTCCGTGTTGGTGAGGCTGATCTCGAACTTCTGACCTCAGGTAATCCGCCTGCCTCGGCCTCCCAAAGTGCTAGGATTACAGGAGTGAGCCATTGCACCCGGCCTCCTCTGGATACTTTTATTTATTTATTTATTTAATTTTTTTTGAGACGGAGTCTCGCTCTACCTCCAGGCGCAGTGCAGAGGCGCGATCTCGGCTCACTGCAAGCTCCGCCTCCCGGGTTCACACCATTCTCCTGCCTCAGCCTCCCGAGTAGCTGGGACTACAGGTGCCGGCCACCACGACTGGCTAATTTTTTTACATTTTTAGTAGAGACGGGATTTCACCGTGTAAGCCAGGATGGTCTTGATCTCCTGACCTTGTGATTCGCCCGTCTCAGCCTCCCAAAGTGCTGGGATTACAGGCTTGAGCCACCACGCCCAGCCGTCTCCTCTGGATAGTTTTAAAGATTTCATCTTTATCACTGGTTTTCAGTAAATTGGCTATATACTTTGATATGTGTGTGTGTGTGTGTGTGTGTGTGTATGCATGATTACCCTCTTGAGGTTTACTGAACTTCTTATATATGGAGGTTTATAGCTTTCACTGAACTTCAAAATCACCCCTCCCTCCCATTCCTTTCTTCCTGAGATTCCAATTACATTTATGTTAGATTGCTTGATATTATTGCAAAAGCTACTTATTTATTCAGCTTCTGTGTGCTTTAGTTTTGATTTATTTGAAGTCTTACATTCTTAGTTTTTCTCTTCTGCAGTATTTAATACCATCCAATAAAGTTTTCATTTCATATATTTTTTTATCTCTAGAAGTTCCATTAGGTTCTTTTTTTATATCTTTAATTCTGTCCTTATTATGCTTAGGCTGTCTTTAAAATCCTGGGACATACTGAGCATCTTTGTAACAGCTGTTAGTGTTCTTGCCTTCTAGTTTTGTTATTTCTGTTAATCTACACCACTTTCTATTAACTATTTTTTGTTTTATTTTTGACAAATAATGATTGTATATATTTATGGGGTACAACGTGATGTTTTAATATGTGTTTACATTGTAGAAGGATTAAATCAAGCTAATTAACAAATTCATCACCTCACATATTTTGTGGTGAAAACATTAAAAACCTACTCTTTCAGCAATTTGGAAAAATACATTGCATTTTAATTTATTATTGTCATCATTCTGTGCAATTGAGCACTAAAGCTTATTCTTCTTGTCTAACTGAAACTTTGTACCCTTTGATGAAGCTCTCTCTTTTCGCCATCCACCCTCCTCCTCCAGCCTCTGGTAATCATTGTTCTACTCTGCTTCTACGAGTTCAACTGTTCTAGATTCTGCATATAAGTGGAATCTTATGGTATGTGTTCTTCTGGGCCTGGCTTATTTCACTTACCACAATGTCCTCCAGGTTCTTAATGTTGTCACAAATGACAGACTTTCCTTCGTTTTTAGGGCTGAATAATATTCCATCGTGTATATATACCACATTTTCTTTATCCATTTATATGATGATAAATACATAGGTTGGCTCCATATCTTAGCTACTCATAATAATGCTGCAGTGCATATGGGAGTGCAGGTACAAAACTGTTTATCAATATGCAGAGGAATGAAATTGGATACTTATTTCACACCACATAAAAAAATTAACTTGGCTGGGCATGGTGTCTCATGCCTATAATCCCAGCACTTTGGGAGGCTGAGGTGAGTGGATTGCTTGAGCTCAGGAGTTCAAGATCAGCCTGGGCAACAAAGTGAAACCTTGTCTCTACAAAAAATATGAAAATTAGCTGGGCATGGTGACTTGCATCTGTAATCCCAGCTACTTGGGAGGCTAAGGTGGCAGGATTGCTTGACCCCAGGAGGCAGAGGTTGCAGTGAGCTGAGATTGTTTCACTGCACTCCAGCCTGGGTGACAGAGTGAGACTCCATCTCAAAACAAAACAAAACAAAACAAAACAAAACTAAACAAAACTCAACAACAACAAAACGATTGGGAAGTAAATTTGGCAAAGAAAATATGATTAGATTTTTTAATAAAAGAAAAAAAAATCAACTCAAAATAGATTAAAGACTTAAATATAAGACCCCAGACTGTAAAATGGCTAGAAGAAAACAGAGGGGGAAAGCTACATGACATTGGCATAGGCAAAGATTTCTTGGATATGACCCCCAAAGCACAGGCTAAAAAAGCAAAAATAAACAAATGGGATTGAATCAAACTAAAAAGCTTCTGCGTAGCAAAGGAAACGAGAAAGAGGGGACAACCCACAGATTAGGAGAAAATATCATACATCTGATAAAGGGCTAATATAAAAAAATAAAGAACTTCATCAACTATTTTTACTCCTGTTTATGGGACACATTTTCCTGCACATTCATATATTTAATAATCTTTAATTTGATGGTAGTCATTGTGAAGGTTGTATTTTTGAGTGTCTTGATTTTATTGCCTTCTTTAAAAGCATTTGCTTACTCAATTTTGAAAGTTTTTCTGGACACACAAGTCATTTATTAGATATTTGCCTTGTGAATATATGTTTTTTCCATCTGTGGCTTGTCTTTTCATTTTAACAGTGTCTTTGGAGAACAGAAGTTCTTCATTTGGATGAAGCCCATCATCACATTATTTCTTTAAGGATTGTGCTTTTGGTGTCATATTTAAGAAATCTGAGGCTGGGTGCAGTGGCTCATGCCTGTAATCCCACCATTTTGGGAGGCAGGAGGATCACTTGAGCCCAGGAGTTCAAGACAAGCCTAGGCAATAGAGCAAGACCCACTCTCCACAAAAAATTTAAAAATTATCTGGGTATCGTGGTTTGTGCCTGTAGTACCTGCCACTTGGCAGTCTGAGGTGAGAGGACTGCTTATTTCACACCACATAAAAAAATTAACTTGGCTGGGCATGGTGTCTCATGCCTATAATCCCAGCACTTTGGGAGGCTGAGGTGAGTGGATTGCTTGAGCTCAGGAGTTCAAGATCAGCCTGGGCAACAAAGTGAAACCTTGTCTCTACAAAAAATATGAAAATTAGCTGGGCATGGTGACTTGCATCTGTAATCCCAGCTACTTGGGAGGTAGTCAGCTGTAGTCAGCTATGATTGTGCCATTACACTCCAACCCAGGTGATGGAGAGAGACCTTGTATCTAAAAAAAACCCCCCAAAACAAAAAAGAAATAAAAATAAATCTGAGGCCAGGTGCAGTAGCTCATTCCTGTAATTCCAGCACTTTTGGAGGCTGAGTCAGGAGGACTGCTTGAGGCAAGGAGTTTGAAACCAGCCTAGGCAACATAGTGAGACTCCATCTCTAAAAAAAAAAAAAAAAAAAAAAAATTAAAAAAATTTAGCTGTGTGTGGCAGTGCGCACCTGTAGTCTCAGTTACTTGGGAGGCTGAGGCAAAGGATCTCTTGAGTCCAGGAGTTCAAGTCCACTTGATCGTGCCACTGCACTCCATCCAGGGTGACAGAATTTCTGAGACCCTGTCTCCGATAAATAAACAAATAAATAAATAAAGAACAAATAAAATATCACAATCATATGATGGATACCGGAATCTTTAGAATAAATGAACTACACATATTTATAAGTCATCTCAAAAATAAAGTTGAGAAAAAAGTAAACTGGAGAATGAGGTAGTTACGTAAATTTAATTGTCCAGAAAACAACATAAACATTGCTTATTTATATCTATACATATATATGTATATGTAGCATTCATATATTGACTAGGATGATATCCACCAGCTTTGTGTCATGATGTGAATCCTCTGGGAATGGGGGAGAAGAGTGGGCACAAAGGATATGACAACATTATCTGTAATATTTTCTTTCCTTTATAGTTAAAAAGACATTAAGGAAATACTACCAAGAAATAACGACTGCCAATTCAGGGTGATGGACTCAAGAGCATGAAAAAAACTCTCAAAAATAAATTAGACCAAATGTCCATGCAGTGAAGCTAAGTGGGTACCCCTAAGAGGAAATCAAGGTGAAGCCCACACTGCCCTGAAATTCAGGAATACTCATTGGTTAAAGTACACAGAATATGTCATTGTACAAGCTGCTGCTCGAATGAAAGTGTCACAACTTCCTCCCTACTTTCCCTCATTAAATATTGCTTTCACTAATTTTTAAATTGTTTTTTCGTTTCCTTTCTTTTTTTTTGAGATGGAGTCTTACTCTGTTGCCCAGGCTGGAGTGCAGTGGCATGATCTCGGCTCACTGCAACCTCTGGCTCCCAGGTTAAAGTGATCCTCCTGCCTCATCCCCACTAGTAGCTGGGATTACAGGCACACGCCACCATGCCCGGCTAATTTTTGTATTTTTAGTAGAGACGGGGTTTCGCTGTGTTGGCCAGGGCTAGTCTCGAACTCCTGACCTCAGGTGATCCATCCCCCACCTCGGCCTCCCAAAGTGCTGGGATTACAGGCGTGAGCCACTGCGCAGGACCCTTAAATTCTTATTTGTAGAAACACTTCCAAAAGGTCCAGAGCATTCATTACATTTGAATGTTGTTTGCTATGTAATCTAATATGCATTTATCTTGACTGTCCAGCACCAGGAAAAGGAGTTAAGGAAAGCAAGCGGAAAGTAAAATCAGTGATCAGAAGCACCTCAGAGGATGTTGGGAGAAAATCGTATAGGTAAATTCATAACTGCGAAAAGAAGGAAAGACAATGATCTGGATTGGAGAGAACGGATAGGTGTAGGGAGGTGATGAAAAAAAGGGGGGAATTTGAAAGAACACTGAAGGGAGCGTTAAGCAAGAGTAGGGGTGAAACTGAGGATAGAGTTGGCTGAAGGGGACAAAGGCAGAAGTAACAGCTCCTGCAGCAAAGGCAAGGGATCTGAAAATCTATGACTGGTTATGTGTCGTCTACTCTTCTTGGTAAAGGTGCTTGCCAGAATCTGCTTTTCTTTTTTCATGTCCTTGCCTGCCATTTACCAAGGAATTCTGCCAAGAAACCAACCAACCAGCCAGCCAACCAACCAACCCACTCAAACAACAGTAATCCAACTGCCCACTGTCGACGAATGAAGATGCTGCATTCCTGGGCGGTGGCAAGTCCTAACAGTGAGTCTTGGAGGATCCACAAGAACCCGCAACACAGAGCCCTGGGATGGGGCCCTCCCAGTAGAGACTGAACACACTACTAGCGAAGGGGTAGACTCCAGCGGCTGAGCCGGTTGGGGAGTCCATCCGGAGCTCCGGGAACTCGGGGTCCGCGTCCTCTTCGTAGGCCTCTTCCTGGGCGGCGATCTCTGGGACAGATGCGCAGAAGACTTCCTGCTCGACGACGACGTCTTCCCTGAGAGCGCCCAGGAAAACGTCCACTGCCAGGCCGGCAGACGAGTCGCCCTGTGCTCCTGAGCGTTCGTCGACGGAGCTCAGGAGGACCTCGGGGATCAGGATGAGGGTGTGTCCACCGAGAGACACTCGCAGGATCGATGTCGGCGGGAGCTCCAGCACCAAGTCGACGTTCTCCAGGGGCACACGCAGGGCACAGCCCGCGGCCAGGACCACCACGGAGGTGAGCGCGCCCACGGCCGGGATCCCCGCCGTTTCTTCCCGGCTGGGCGTCACGCGGGGTTCGGGACCCACGGGCTCCTCCAGTCGGAGACGTTCGGAAGGGCAGGGTCCTCCTGGCTGCTGCCCCCACCAGGGCGCAGGGCAGGCGCTGGGGCTGCGGGGCCGGCTGCCCATCACCTCGACGGCGCTGCGGACGGCGCTCCTGGGCCTAGGGAGAGCGGGCGGCGAAGTCCTCTTTGAGGTAACAGGCGTCGGTGGTAGGCGAGGCGGGTTGGGGCAGAAGCGGCAAAGGACGGCGCGCCGCTGGGCGAGTCCTCGGAGATCCAGGGACGCCTCCGGGAGACCTCAGTCTGTGCTACTCTGAGAGCCTCGCGCGATGGAATCTTCGGCTTTCCTAGGGCGGACCCGGATGCACGTCCAACGACTAATAACGTGGGACGTCAGGTGACCTGGGCGCGCCAGAATGTGTCAATATATGTCCCGCCTCCTGACAGTGCTCTGTGGCGGGCGTGGCCTGGAGATGATTGGATCAATTAGAGCAAGAGCGAGGTGGGGAGGTGGGGGGGGTCTTTGTGTCTGGAGGGCAAGATTCCTTGGATGTGCTCGTGGGACCCAATGGCGGTAATTGCTTTTACTCTTGGTTAAGAAAAGCCAAAACACAATTTCAAAAACTGCTTGCTTACTTTTATAAGTAGCTTACGACTAAAAGTCTCTTCTAAGATTTTCCAGGAATATATGAAAATACTCATTGCTCCTTCCCCACCCTTCCTACGTGGTACTAAAAAGTTCTTTCATTTGTGATAGAAATTAGAAATGAAAATTTTGCTTTGATAAGTAAACGTTAATTTTTGTGGGTACATAGTAGGTGTATGTATTCATGGGTTAAATGAGATACTTTGATACAGGCCTGCAATATGTAGTAATCCTCTCCAGCATTTACCCTTTGTGTTACCAACAATCCAATTATACTCTTTTAGTTATTTTAAAATGTACAATTAAATTATTATTGACTGTAGTCACCCGGTTGTGCTATCGAATACTAGGTTTTACTTCATTTTTTCTATTTTTTTGTACCTATTAACCATTTCTATTTGCTCCCACCCTCACTACCCTTCCCAGCTTCTGGTAACTATCCTTCTACTCTCTCAGTACGTTCAATTGTTTTAATTTTTAGCTGCCATAAATAAGTGAGAACATGAGAAGTTTGTTTTTTTGTGCCTGACTTATTCCACTTAACATAATGACCTCCCATTCCATTCATGTTGTTGCTAATGACAGGATCTCATTCTTTTTTATGGCTGAATAGTACTCCATTGTGTATATGTACCACATTTTCTTTATCCATTCATCTGTTGATGGACACTTAGGTTGCTTCCAAATCTTGGCTATTGTGAATAAAACTCCAATAAACATGGGAGCACAGATTTGTCTTCAATATCCTGCTTTTCTTTCTTTTGATTATATACGTGGCAGTGAGATTGCTGGATCATATGGTGGCTCTATTTTTAGATTTTTGCGGAACCTCCCAACTGTTCTCCTCTCCATATGGTTTTTATGAGTTTACATTCCCACCAACAGTGTATGACGGTTCCCTTTTCTCCACATCCTTGCCAGCATTTGTCATTTCCTGTCTTTTGGATAAAAGCCATTTTAACTGGGGTAAGATGATATCTCATTGTAGTTTTGATTTGCATTTGTCTGATGATCAGTGATGTTGAGCACCTTTTCACATAGCTGTTTGCTATTTGTATGTCTTCTTTTGAGAAATATTTATTCAGTTATTTTGCCCATTTTTAAATTGGATTATTAGAATTTTTTTTTCCTATAGAGTTGTTTGAGCTTCTTATCTATTCTGGCTATGAATTCCTTGTCAGATGAGTAGTTTGCAGATAATTTCTTTCATTCTGTGGGTTGTCTCTTCAGTTTGTTGATGTTTCCTTTGCTGTGTAGAAGCTTTTTAACTTGATGTGATCCCATTTGTCCACTTTTGCTTTGGTTACCTGTGCTTGTGGTTACTCAAGAAATCTATCAAAGTACTGGGAGACTTTTCCCCAAGGTTTTGTTATAGTAAAGTTTTATATTTTAAGGTTTTTTTTGTTTTTTTTTTTTTTTATTTTTTTTAACAGAGTTCTTGTTGCCCAGGCTGGGAGTGCAATGGTGTATCTTGGCTTACGCAACCTCTGCCCAGGGGTTCAAGCCAGTTCTCCTGCCCTCAACCCCTGAGTAGCTGGGATACAGGCATCTGCCACCCATGTCCTGGCTAAATTTTTTTTTTTTTTTTTTTGGTAGTTTTAGTAGAGATGGGGTTTCACCATGTTGGCCAGGCTGATCTCAAAACTCCTGACCTCAGGTGATCTGCCCGCCTTGGCCTCCCAAATCCTCTGCTGGGATTACAAGCATGAGCCACTGCACCCGGCCATATTTTGAGGCCTTAAATTTAAATATTTAATTCATTTTTATTGATTTTTGTATATGGTGAGAGATAGGGGTCTAGTTTCAGTCTTATGCATATGGATATCCAGTTTTCCCAGCTCCATCCATTGAAAATCAGGATATTGAAGAGACATCTGCTCTCCCATGTTTGTTAGAGTATTATTCACAACAGCCAAGATTTGGAAGCAACCTAAGTATCCGTCAATAGAGGAACAGACAGAGAAAATGTGGTACATATACACAATGGAGTACTATTCAGCCATAAAAAGGAATTAGATGTTGTCATTAGCAACAATGAGTAGAAAGATAATGTGTTGGCCAGGCGTGGTGGCTCACATCTGCAATCCTAGCACTTTGGGTGGTCAAGGTGGGCAGATTCCTTGAACAATTTAAAAAAATTATTATTACGAAAGAGATATAATGTGTTTGCCATATTTTTCTGCTGTTCTATTTCTTCTATTGTTTTTTCTTGTTTTTCTTTTTTTTTGAAATGCAGTCTTGCTCTTTCACTCAGCCTGCAGGGCGGTGGTGCAGTGGTGTGATCTTGGCTCACTGCAACCTCTGGATCCTGGGTTCAAGCGATTCTCATGCCTCAGCCTCCTGAGTAGTTGGGATTCTAGGTGTGTGGGATCATAGCCATGCCTGGTTAATTTTTGTATTTTTAGTAGAAATGGGGTTTCACCATGTTGGCCAGGCTGGTCTTGAACTCCTGACCTCAAGTGATTTGCTTGCCTCAGCTTCCAAAAGGCTGGGATTGCAGGTGTGAGCCACCGCTCTTGGCTCCCGTGTGTGTTCTTAGCAACTTTGTTGAAAATGAGTTCTCTGTAGATGTATGGATTTGTTTCTGGGTTCTCTATTCTGTTCCATTGGTCTATGTGTCTGTTTTTATGCCAATACATGCTGTTTTGGTTACCATAGCTTTGTAGTAGGATTTGAAAGCAGGTAATGTGATTCTTCCAGTTTTATTCTTTTTGCTCAGGTCAGCGTTGGCTTTCTAGGTCTTTTGTGGTTTCATAAAAATTTTAGGATTTAAAAAAATTTCTGTGAAGAATGCCATTGGCATTTTGATAGGTATTGAATTGAATCTGTAGATTGCTTTGGGTAGTATGGACATTTTTAACAATATTGAGTCTTCCAATTCATAAACATGGGATATCTTTCCACTCTTTTGTGTCCTCTTCAATTTCTTTCATCAGTGTTTTATAGTTTTCATTGTAGAGATGCTTCACTTCTTTGGTTCAGCTAATTCCTAAGTATTTAATTTTATTTGTGACTATTGTAAATAGGATTACTTTTCCAATTTTTTCTTCAGATTGTTCACTGTTGCCATTTAGAAATGCTACTGATTTTTGTACGTTGATTTTGTATTCTGCAACTTTACTGAATTTGTTTATCAGTAGTAATAATTTTTGTGTGGGGTCTTTAAGTTTTTCCAAACATAAGATCATATAATCTGCAAACAAGGATAATTTGACTTCTTCTTTTCCAGTGTAGATGCCCGTTATTTCTTTCTGTTGTCTGATTGCTCTAGCTAGGATTTCCAGTATTATGTTGAATAACAGTGGTGAATATGAGCATCCTCGTCTTGTTTCAGCTCTTAGAGAAAAGGCTTTCAGTTTTTCCCCATTCAGTAGGATACTAGCTGTGGGGGTCTATCATATGTGGCTTTTATTGTGTTGAGGTGTGTTCCTTCTATACCCAGCTTCTGAGAAGTTTTTAATCATAAAGGAATGTTGACTTTTATTATATGTTTTTATAGCATGAATTGAAATGATACGGTTTTTATCTTTCATTCTGTTAGTATAATGTGTCACATTGATTGATTTGCATATGTTGAACCATTGTTACATCCCTGGGATAAATCCTAGTCGATCATGATGAATGATCTTTTAAATATATTGTTGAATTTGGTTTGCTAGTATTTTGTTGAGGATTTTTTGCATCAATATTCATCAGAGATATTGGCCTGTAGTTTTTTTTTTTTTTGAAGTGTCTTTGGCTTTGATATCAGGTTAATACTGGCTTCATAGAATGCATTTGGCAGTATTCTCTCCTTCTGTATTTTTTGGAATAGTTTGAATAGGACTGGTATTAGTTATTCCTTAAACGTTTGGTAAAATTCAGCAGTGAAGCCATCAGCTCTCAGACTTTTTTTTTTTAACTGCGAGACTGTTTATTATGGCTTCCATGTTGTTACTTGTTATTGGTCTGTTCAGGTTTTGAATTTCTTCATGGTTTAATCTTAGTAGGTTGTATGTATCTAGGAATTTATAAATTCCTCTGGATTTTCCAATTTTTTGGTCTATAGTTGCCCATGATAGCCTCACTAATTGTCCTTTGAATTTCTGCACTATCAGTTGTAATATCTCCTTTTTCATCTTTGATTTCATTTATTTGGTTCTTCTCTCTTTTTTTTTTTTTCCTTTTTTTTGAGACAGAGTCTTGCTCTGCCTCCTAGGCTGGAGTGCAGTGGCGCAATCTCGGCTCACTGTAACCTCTGCCTCCTGGGTTCAAGTGATTCTCCTGCTTCAGCCTACTGGGTAGCTGGAACTACAGGCGTGTGCCACCACGCCAGGCTAATTTTCTGTGTTTTTAGTAGAAACGGGGTTTCACCATGCTAGCCAGGATGGTCTCGATCTCCTGACCTCGTGATCCATCCATCTCGGCCTCCCAAAGTGCTGGGATTACAGGCGTTAGCCACTACGCCAGCTGGTTCTTCTCTTTTTCTTAGTCAGTCTGGCTAAAAGTTTATTAATTTATTTTATCTTTTTTAAAAGCCAGCTTTTCATTTTGTTCATCTTTTGTATTTTTTTTTTTTCATTTCAGTGTCATTTAGTTGTGTTCTGATCTTTATTTCCTTTCTTCTACTAATTTTCAGTTTGGTTCGCTCTTGCTTTTGTAGTTCTTTAAGATGCACTCGCTGGGCGCAGTGGCTCACACCAGTAATCCCAGCACTTTGGGAGGCTGGGGTGGGTGGATCACCTGAGGTCAGGAGTTTGAGACGAGCCTGGCCAACATGGTGAAACCCTGTCTCTACTAAAAATACAAAAATTAGCTGGGCCTGGTGACATGTGCCTGTAATCCTGCTACTTGGGAGGAGGCTGAGACAGGAGAATTGCTTGAACCTGGGAGGCAGAGGTTGCAGTGAGCTGAGACTGTGCCATTGCACTCCAGCCTGGGCAACAAGAGCAAAACTACATCTCAAAAAAAAAAAAAAAGATGTACTGTTAGGTTAATTATTTGAAGTTGCTCTTCTTTTAAATGTATGCACATATAGCTATAAATTTCCCTCTTAGCACTGCTTTTGCTGTATCCCATAGGTTTTTGTATGTTGTGTTTCCGTTATCATTTGTTTGAAGAAAATTTTCCATCTCCTTCTTAATTTTTTCATTGACCCACTAGTCATTCAGAGCATGTTGTTTAATTTCCACGTGTTTGTATAGTTTCCAAAATTATTCTTCTATTGATTTCTAGTTTTATTCCATGTGGTCAGAGAAGACTTGGTATTATTTCAACTTTTATGGAATGTGTTTAGACTTGTTTTGTGACCTAACATATAGTTTATCCTTGAGAATGATCCACATGCTGAGGAGAGGAATATGTATTCTATAGCCCTTGGATGAAACGCTCTCTAAATATGTATTAGATCCATGTATTCTATAGTGGAGATTAAGTCCGATGTTTCTTTGATGATTTGCTCTCTGGAAGATCTATCCTATGCTGAAAGTTGGGGGTTGAAAACTCCAGCTATTATTGTATTGAGGTTTATCTGTGTCTTTAGCTCTAATAATATTTACTTTATGTATCTGGGTACCCCACTGTTGAGTGCATATATATTTAAAATTGTCATATCCTTTTGCTGAATTGACCCTTTTATCATTATATAGTGACTTTCTTTGTTTCTTCTTACAATTTTTGTCTCGAAATATATTTTATCTGATATAAATATAGCTACTCCTGCTCTTTCTTTGCTTTCCATTGGCATGGAATATCTTTTTCCATTCCTTCATTTTTAGTCTATGTGTATCTTTATAGGTGAAGTGTGTTTCTTGTAGGCAACAGATTATTGAGACTTATTTTATTTTATTTTGTATCCATTTAGCGACTCTGTGTCTTTTCATTGGAATGTTTTAGTCCATTTACCTTCAGGTTATTATTAATTAGTAATGACTTACTCCTGCCATTTTGTTATTTGGTTTCTGGTTGTTTTGTGGTCTTCTCGTCCTTCTTTTCTTCCTTTCTGTTTTCCTTTTAGTGAAGATGATTTTTTCTGGTGGTATAATTTAATTTCTTGTTTTTATTTTTTATTTGTTATATGTTTTTTGATTTGAGGTTACCCTGAGACTTGCAAATACCATCTGATAATCTATTATTTTAAATGGATGACAACTTAACACTAATTGCACAGACAACAAGCAAACTGACAAGCAAAAAAAAAAAAAACTCATAAAACTTTAACATTGTCCCTCTACTTTCTGACTTTTATCTCTTTGTTGATGTCTTGAAAATTTGTTGTAGTTTTATTTTGATGGATTCTTCATTTATTCTTTTTTTTTTGGGGGGGACAGAGTCTGGCTCTGTCACACAGGCTGGAGTGCAGTGGCCCGATCTCAGCTCACTGCAAGCTCCGCCTCCCGGGTTTACGCCATTCTCCTGCCTCAGCCTCCCGAGTAGCTGGAACTACAGGCGCCCGCCACCTCGCTCGCCCGGCTAGTTTTTGTATTTTTAGTAGAGACGGGGTTTCACCGTGTTAGCCACGATGGTCTCAACCTCGTGATCCGCCCGTCTCGGCCTCCCAAAGTGCTGGGATTACAGGCTTGAGCCACCGCGCCCGGCCTATCATTTATTCTTTCTACTTAAGGATAGTTTACACACCACAATTACGGTGTTATAATATTCTGTGTATTTCTTATTGCCAGTGAGTTTTGTATAAGAAATTACCATGGGCCAGGCGCGGTGGCTCACGCCTGTAATCCTAGCACTTTGGGAGGCTGTGGTGGGCCGATCATGTGGTCAGGTCAGGAGATCGAGACCATCCTGGCTAACACGGTGAAACCCCGTCTCTACTAAAAATACAAAAATTTAGCCGAGCGTGGTGG